>NC_138307.1:53194118-53274118 GCF_965601325.2 Salmo salar
TTATTTGAACAGTGAAAGACAGAATAACAACAAAAAAATCCAGAAAAACGCATGTCAAAAATGTTTTAAAATGATTTGCATTTTAATGAGGGAAATAAGTATTTGACCCCTCTGCAAAACATGACTTAGTGGCAAAACCCTTGTTGTCAATCACAGAGGTCAGACGTTTCTTGTAGTTGGCCACCAGGTTTGCACACATCTCAGGTGGGATTTTGTCCCACTTTTCTTTGCAGATCCTCTCCAAGTCATTAAGGTTTCGAGGCTGACGTTTGGCAACTCGAACCTTCAGCTCCCTCCACAGATGTTCTATGGGATTAAGGTCTGGAGACTGGCTAGGCCACTCCAGGACCTTAATGTGCTTCTTCTTGAGCCACTCCTTTGTTGCCTTGGCCATGTGTTTTGGGTCATTGTCATGCTGGAATACCCATCCACGACCCATTTTCAATGCCCTGGCTGAGGGAAGGAGGTTCTCACCCAAGAGTTGATGGTACATGGCCCCGTCCATCGTCCCTTTGATGCGGTGAAGTTGTCCTGTCCCCTTAGCAGAAAAACACCCCCAAAGCATAATGTTCCCACCTCCATGTTTGATGGTGGGGATGGTGTTCTTGGGGTCATAGGCAGCATTCCTCCTCCTCCAAACACGGCGAGTTGAGTTGATGCCAAAGAGCTCCATTTTGGTCTCATATGACCACAACACTTTCACCCAGTTGTCCTCTGAATCATTCAGATGTTCATTGGCAAACTTCAGACGGGCATGTATATGTGCTTTCTTGAGCAGGGCGACCTTGCGGGCGCTGCAGGATTTCAGTCCTTCACGTCATAGTGTGTTACCAATTGTTTTCTTGGTGACTATGGTCCCAGCTGCCTTGAGATCATTGACAAGATCCTCCCGTGTAGTTCTGGGCTGATTCCTCACCGTTCTCATGATCATTGCAACTCCACGAGGTGAGATCTTGCATGGAGCCCCAGGCCGAGGGAGATTGACAGTCTTTTGTGTTACTTCCATTTGCGAATAATCGCACCAACTGTTGTCACTTTCTCACCAAGCTGCTTGGCGATGGTCTTGTAGCCCATTCCAGCCTTGTGTAGCTCTACAATCTTGTCCCTGACATCCTTGGAGAGCACTTTGGTCTTGGCCATGGTAGAGAGTTAGGAATCTGATTGATTGATTGCTTCTGTGGACAGGTGTCTTTTATACAGGTAACAAACTGAGATTAGGAGCACTCTCTTTAAGAGTGTGCTCCTAATCTCAGCTCGTTACCTGTATAAAAAACACCTGGGAGCCAGAAATCTTTCTGATTGAGAGGGGGTCAAATACTTATTTCCCTCATTAAAATGCAAATCAATTTATAACATTTTTAACATGCGTTTTTCTGGATTTTTTTGTTGTTATTCTGTCTCTCACTGTTAAAATAAACCTACCATTAAAATTATAGACTGATCATTTCTTTGTCAGTGGGCAAACATACAAAATCAGCAGGGATTCAAATACTTTTTTCCCCTCACTGTACGGTAAACACACAAAGAAACACAGTCATTATGTTTTGAAATAAAGTGAAGGGTGGCTGAAGTTTGCAGAAATATGGTGACATGCTATGAAGTCAGGCTGTCTCTGTTGCAGGACAATGAGACAGAGAGAGTGGAGACAGAATGGGGAGCCACAAAGCCAGAAGCACAGTAATGAGCCAGGCTGAGACAGAGTGATGGGTACACTACAGCAGGCATACAAAACATACACACAAACGGATACGAACACAGAGTTAGAAAATGAGTTAACATTACATATTAGTCATTCAGCAGACACTTTTATCCAGAGTGACTTAGACGAGCAACTACGGTTCAGTGCCTTGCACAGACAGATTTTCCACCTAGTCGGCTCGAGCATTCTAACTAGCAACCTTTCATATACTAGCCCAACGCTCTTAACCACTAGGATACCTGCGGCCCAGTTAAAGAAAGAGAATGAAAGAAAGAAAGAAAGAAAGAAGACAATGTGAGAGATAGAGACACCAGCACAGTGAACATTCCTTTCAGTGGGACAAAGGTGTCAGTCTAGCCAAAGGTGGAACATTCTAGGAATGGCTGACTGGGAATGTGACAACAGAATGCCAACCACTCCTACAATCTGCCATCAGTCAGCTCCCCAGCCCCTTACAGGAGACCCCAGTTAGATCCTCTGGTACAGCCTCTCCCTCTCTCCGCTCTCAGGGATAACTCTGCCACGCGCTAGTCTATCAGAGATACAGTGGAGGAATTCCAGGAACCTATCACTGGGAAAATGACGTTCCGTATTGGGAATGTGGCAGCAGAATGCCAGGCTTTCCCCAAAAGAGAGGCTGACAGCAGCTCCAGCAGTCCTCAGAGTAGAGGAGAGCTCATCCCTCTCAGCTAGCTAGTTCCCAGGCTGGTTGAGGATCCACCACTCTGTGGAACAGTCCATTCCAACTAATGTTAATGGAGTCATAAATATTCCAGGAAAATACACACTGCCTGAGTCCAGGGGATGTTTTCCTCAGGCTGCGTGCGTGTGTGTGTGTGTGTGTGAGAGAGAGTGTGTGACTGGAGACCTGATAGTACACAGCTGTTGTTCGATAGAGAGCAGAGTAGACACACTGACACAGTCAGTTCCATGACACACAGCTGGTCCACACACACTCACACACACACTCCCTCTCAAGCAGTCTGCAACGGGCACGTCACACACACTCCCTCCCTCTCAAGCAGTCTGCAACGGGCAGGTCACACTCCCTCCCTCTCAAGCAGTCTGCAACGGGCACGTCACACACACACACTCCCTCTCAAGCAGTCTGCAACGGGCACGTCACACACACACACTCCCTCTCAAGCAGTCTGCAACGGGCACGTCACACACACTCCCTCTCAAGCAGTCTGCAACGGGCACGTCACACACACTCCCTCTCAAGCAGTCTGCAACGGGCACGTCACACACACTCCCTCTCAAGCAGTCTGCAACGGGCACATCACACACACACACTCCCTCTCAAGCAGTCTGCCACGGGCAGGTCACACACACTCCCTCTCAAGCAGTCTGCAACGGGCACGTCACACACACACACACTCCCTCTCAAGCAGTCTGCCATGGGCAGGTCACACACACTCCCTCCCTCTCAAGCAGTCTGCCACGGGCACGTTACACACAACGAGAGAGTGAGAGTGAGAAGAGCAAGTCTCAAGGTCTCTCATGACCAAGGCCAGAGGAACACAACACACAGGACCTGCAGAGGATTTCAACAGGGTAAGAGGACGACATGCAGGGCTCCCAACCTCCCCCTTTCAGCTGACAGAAAGGGCTGGAGCGAGGACGACACATAAACCAACCCTGCAGACACACAGCAGAGCAACTGTGCGTTCATATAACAGTCATGGTATGCACGGAGGAGGAAGTCTCTCTCTCTCTCTCTCTCTCTCTCACCCTCTCTCTCTCACCCTCTCACACACAGGCACTCGTAGCGTAGGCAGCTGAATGTGGTAATGAATATTAAACACAATGTGCTGCATAATCGGTCTCATCCACATGAATGACAAAATAATCACTGTTAAGGCTGCAACAACAACAGCTGTCACTTTACACAGGCAGCGATGAGGCAGACGGATGAGACTCACAACACAAGCCAAGGACAGGAGGAGAGCTGTATGCTCAGTGCTGTCATTCTTCAGTCTTTCTGCTCGGAGGCCCAAACCAAGACAGCTGTGACACGACAGCATTGGGGAGCGGGGCCGGCGTTTAGATGTAGCCTAGTATTACTGGAAGCCAAACATTTTGTCTGAGGTTCCTTGCCATGCACTGCCATTGACCAAACACGCTCACCATCTTCACTCCCACATTAAAAGGTTTGTTTGTTTGTTTACACAACAAAAACACACACATTATTTTAGCCTGGGTAATTAGCCTGTGAAGCAGTGTGTGTGTGTGTGGTAACCGTGTGTGTGTGTGTGTGTGTGTGTGTGTGTGCGTGTGTGTTTGTAGTAACCGTGCGAGTGTGTGTGGGGTAACCGTGCGAGTGTGTGTGGGGTAACCGTGCGAGTGTGTGTGGGGTAACCGTGCGAGTGTGTGTGGGGTAACCGTGCGAGTGTGTTGCTGCTACATTGCTGATGTGATGCGATTGGCACCGGACCCACTACTGCTAGCATTAGCCCTACAGCACTGAGTCACACACACACACACACACACACCCTTCTGCACTACGAGGGAAACACACACTGGAGTGCATACGCCTCCACACATTACACACAATTCAGCAAAAGCGCACAAGAAACATCCTAATAACTTAGTCTCACAATCCATTATTGACCCAGATTAAAACTCTGCACCGCAGTCACATCGAGTGCTGAGGTTGTGACTGTGTTCATGTCAAATCCTACCCAGAATCTTCCCAAAGATAGTAAATCAGATGTGACTCTCACACACAGAGGACATGTGCTACCAGTCTGGATGATACCAAATTCAAAGTCCTCCTGACTTCAGAGTCTGGAAAGGCTGCGTCGATGTAGTCGACACGACGCGTTGATAATGAAGGGAGATATTGGTTCTCCTCTGTGTCTTTCTCACTGAACCACCCACAGCCACCCGAGTGCCGCTTCCTTCCATTACGACTGTTGGATTTTCTAATCCAATCAACCCCCCAGCAACAAAAAAAACTAACATTTGAG
Organism: Salmo salar; assembly: GCF_965601325.2. Classification (NCBI taxonomy): domain Eukaryota; kingdom Metazoa; phylum Chordata; class Actinopteri; order Salmoniformes; family Salmonidae; genus Salmo; species Salmo salar. The sequence goes on from NC_138307.1 coordinate 53,198,790, forward strand.
AGAACCAATCAATGCGTCCGCTCAATTTCTGAGCTAATACTGCATTTAACAAACGGCCTCCTTTCAAGACCAGTAAGTCACAGCTCTTCCTCACTGTGTGGTCACGTGGGTCGCGTCAGCCAGGCTACTGTGCTACCAGGGTGGGTTGAATCAGGCAAGAGAATGGAGACACAGTCAAGGGCCTCTGATGATGCTGCATGGGGCCACACAACCCATGTTAGACAGCAGAGCTTTCCTCAATGGGCCGTAATGACACAGCATGACAGGGAATTGCCTGGTGGATCACTGCCCTTCCACCTACTGAGAGCCATTCAGAGGTTTCAATTAGACAGCAGCTCACTAATGGAACTGAGCCAGGACACACACTTTCTCTCTCACACACGCGCAGGCATGAACACACACACATAATCCATCAGGTTCCTCCTGGAAAATAAAATAGGATTTTTTTTTTTTTTTACACAGGAGGAGCCCAAACACACAGACAACTCCCCATGGAGACACATTTTCCTGTTGCACCATGACGTGTTGCCCAGATGGAGGACGCACGCTAACACCAACAATAACAGAGACCTGCTGCTCCCCAACCCTCAGCCTTCCTTCAGAGTTGATGTAAGGACACTGCTAAGACACACTGATCCACGCAGAAGGCTAAATGTTCTTAAGCATTCATCAATTCTTTTTGGAACGAAAGATGGTCCTTGTGGACGTAACTGAAATCAGATAATCTGTGATAAAAACACAGATGAGAAAAGTTCAGCGCAGATTCCATTTGGCTTCAGACATGAGCGCATCTCTGACATTCATGGACAGAGCAAAATATTCCCTGGACTGTTACGATGGGAGAGGGCTTGGCCTCACATCCAATCCTTCACACACACACACACACACACACACACACACACACACACACACACACACACACACACACACACACACACACACACACACACACACACACACACACACACACACACACACACACACACACACACACACACACACACACACACACACACACACACACAATCTCTCCAGGCCTATGTAAACACAAGAGGAATGGTTCAGTTAACAGCCAATAACTCCGGCATAGTTGATCTGCAGCCCATTACCACTATACGTGCTACAGTCAGAATTGAAGCGGCTGCTGTATGAAATAACATTAGACATGCACCACAGTATGTGAAGGAAGATCAGAAACATTGTTTTTCCATTTCTCGCCATCCCTTATGTCATTTGTTTAATCTTAACTCTAATCCAAGCTTTGACGGAACTTCAGAGAACAGAGATGAAGGCTGGCACTGGCTGCGTTTCATTCCCAAAATGTTGCTCCTTTCCAATCTTTCCTTTTAGATACGATTTGACCAACCCAGGAATGAGACCCAGCCCGGGTCTTTGATGAACGGCCATTAACTGGGTGTGTAAACAGGAAGCCAGTGGTTTACTCCGAGAGCCTCAGGGGAGCTGGATGAAGCTGCCTCTTTAGACACTGATCTAAGGAGTGTTTAGAACGGGTCGACCTAATAGTTAAGGTCAAGATTGGGGAGAATAAGCTGATCCTAGATCTGTGCCTAGGATTGGCAGCATCGCGTGTCACACCCGTAGCACCCAGCCACAGGAGGCGTGACCAATGGAAAAGACGAGGCCTGAAATCCTAATGAAAGCTTTACAGGGTCCAACATCTTTAATGAAAAGAAAAAGAGGCCTGAAATCCTAATGAAAGCTTTACAGGGTCCAACATCTTTAATGAAAAGAAAAAGAGGGCTGAAATCCTAATGAAAGCTTTACAGGGTCCAACATCTTTAATGAAAAGAAAAAGAGGGCTGAAATCCTAATGAAAGCTTTACAGGGTCCAACATCTTTAATGAAAAGAAAAAGAGGCCTGAAATCCTAATGAAAGCTTTACAGGGTCCAACATCTTTAATGAAAAGAAAAAGAGGGCTGAAATCCTAATGAAAGCTTTACAGGGTCCAACATCTTTAATGAAAAGAAAAAGAGGCCTGAAATCCTAATGAAAGCTTTACAGGGTCCAACATCTTTAATGAAAAGAAAAAGAGGCCTGAAATCCTAATGAAAGCTTTACAGGGTCCAACATGTTTAATGAAAAGAAAAAGAGGGCTGAAATCCTAATGAAAGCTTTACAGGGTCCAACATCTTTAATGAAAAGAAAAAGAGGGCTGAAATCCTAATGAAAGCTTTACAGGGTCCAACATCTTTAATGAAAAGAAAAAGAGGGCTGAAATCCTAATGAAAGCTTTACAGGGTCCAACATCTTTAATGAAAAGAAAAAGAGGCCTGAAATCCTAATGAAAGCTTTACAGGGTCCAACATCTTTAATGAAAAGAAAAAGAGGCCTGAAATCCTAATGAAAGCTTTACAGGGTCCAACATGTTTAATGAAAAGAAAAAGAGGGCTGAAATCCTAATGAAAGCTTTACAGGGTCCAACATCTTTAATGAAAAGAAAAAGAGGGCTGAAATCCTAATGAAAGCTTTACAGGGTCCAACATCTTTAATGAAAAGAAAAAGAGGGCTGAAATCCTAATGAAAGCTTTACAGGGTCCAACATCTTTAAGGAAAAGAAAAAAAGAGGACTGAACGAATAAGTGGAGCCCTCTAATACATTATAATCCGTGGAGGCAGAGAAACAGTTAGTTATAGGAGGGCAGATGGATTCTGTGATGACTGAGGGAGAGAGTGACTCAGTTATTACACACAACAGACAGGAAATCAACAGTAATGAAATGAGGTCGAGCAGCAGAGTGGTTTCTCAGTCAGGACTCAAGAGTAGGATCAAACATACACTGATCTAAGGTCAGTTATGGACTTTACCCTCTCATAGATAAGCATAGGATTTGTGTACAGTAAATTGATCCTAGATCAGTGCCTAATTGTAATTAAATGTGAGTGGTTTCCCAGGAGTAAGATCAACTTGCCTCTAACCTGGACACTGATCTAAGGTCACATATGGGGTTTCCCCTCCCAATGGTTACGGTTAAGAATTGGGGAGGGTAAACTGATCCTATGGGCAATTTAATCAGGCATTCTGGCATGAACCTCAGCCTATTCAGAGAGACCTAGCCCTTTAGACAAATAGCAGTATAACAGAATCTAGGGGAAGCGGTGACCCATGAAACAAACCACAGCTCGGATAGAATCAAATAAAACAACAGAATCTAAAGGGCAATCCTTCAGCAGAGGTAGGGAAACAGGCTTTTCTTGTCAGGTGAGATCAATGTGTTCTCTGTGTTATTGTGTTTCAGTGTTCCACGCCACACCCGCTCATTCAACACTGTTCTAGAGGTCTTCTACCCATGGGGAGGACAAGCCTCACTAGCATGTCACTCTGTAGAAACTCTCCCTCACTCACACACACACTCATGAGAACTAAGCTACTCAGCTACAGTTGCATGCTGTGTCACGTTGCTATGGTGTAGTCATCGCCCACACACACACACGTTTGTTTTACCAAACAATTTATTCCCATTAAAAAAAAAATATTTTCCCTAATCAGGCCTGGGCGAAATATATCGTTTATACCATATACTGTGGAATTTTGAAATACAGACGGTATAATTTTCAATACTGTTTAAAATAATAAATAAATAAAAAGTATATATATATATATATATATATATATATACAATTTTTTTTTTGTTGCTGTATATATATATATATATATATATATATATATATATATATATATATATATATATATATATATACACACACATACACACACACACAGCAAAAAAAATAATTGTCCTTTCACTGTCAACTGTGTTTATTTTCAACAAACTTAACGTGTAAATATTTGTATAAACATAAGATTCAACAACTGAGACAAACTGAACAAGTTCCACAGACATGTGACTTACAGAAATGTAATAATGTGTCCCTGAACAAAGGGGGGTTCAAAATCAAAATTAACAGCCAATGCAGCTGGTGGCCACACCAGATACTAAGGACTGCAGTGCCTCTCCTCCTCATGGACTGCACCAGATTCCACAGTTCTTGCTGTGAGATGTTACCCCACTCTTCCACCAAGGCACTTGCAAGTTCCCGAACATTTCTGGGGTGAATGGACCTAGCCCTCACCCTTCAATCCAACAGGTCCCAGACATGCTCAATGGGATTGAGATCCGGGCTCCTTGCTGGCCATGGCACAACACTGACATTCCTGTCTTGCAGGAAATCACACATAGAACAAGCAGTATGGCTGGTGGTATTGTCATACTGGAGGGTCATGTCAGGATGAGCCTGCAGGAAGGGTACCACATGAGGGAGAAGGATGTCTTCCCTGTAACGCACAGTGTTGAGATTGCCTGCAATGACAACAAGCTCAGTCCGACCCTCCACCTCCAAATCGATCCTGCTCCAGAGTACAAGCCTCGGTGTAACGCTCATTCCTTCGACGATAAACGCGAATCCAACCATCACCCCTGGTGAGACAAAACCGCAACTCATCAGTGAAGAGCCCTTTTTGCCAGTCCTGTCTGGTCCAGCGATGGTGGATTTGTGCCCATAGGCGACGTTGTTGCCAATGATGTCTGGTGAGGACCTGCCTTACAACAGGCCTACAAGTCCTCAGTCCAGCCTCTCTCAGTATATTGAGGACAGTCTGAGTACTAATGGAGGGATTGTGCGTTCCTGGTGTAACTCGGGCAGTTGTTGTTGCCATGCTGTACCTGTCCCGCAGGTGTGATGTTCAGATGTACCGATCCTGTGCAGGTGTTGTTACACGTGGTCTGCCACTGCGAGGACGATCAGCTGTCCGTCCTGTCTCCCTGTAACGCTGTCTTTGGCGTCTCACAGTACTGACATTGCAATTTATTGCCCTGGCCACATCTGCAGTCCTCATGCCTCCTTGCAGTATGCCTAAGGCACATTCACGCAGATGAGCAGGGACCGTGGGCATCTTTCTTTTGGTGTTTTTCAGAGTCAGTAGAAAGGCCTCTTTAGTGTCCGAAGTTTTCATAACTGTGACCTTAATTGCCTACCGTCTGTAAGTTTATAGTGTCTTAACGACCGTTACACTGGTGCATATTCATTAATTGTTTATCGTTCACTGAAAAAGTATGGGAAACTGTGTTTAAACTCTTTACAATGAAGATCTGTGACGTTATTTGGATTTTTACGAATTATCTTTGAAAGACAGGGTCCTGGAAAAGGGTGAAAAAGTTATATATATATATATATATATATATATATGTATCACACACATACAGTGGGGAGAACAAGTATTTGATAACCTGCAAAATCGGCAGTGTTTCCTACTTACAAAGCATGTAGAGGTCTGTAATTTTTATCATAGGTACACTTCAACTGTGAGAGACGGAATCAAAAACAAAAATCCAGAAAATCACATTGTATGATTTTGAAGTAATTAATTTGCATTTTATTATTAAAATCGGCAGTGTATCAAATACTTGTTCTCCCCACTGTGTGTGTGTGTGTGTGTGTGTGTGTGTGTGTGTGTGTATGTATGTATGTATGTATGTATGTGTATACACATATATACACATATATACATATATATACACACATATATACATATATATACACACATATATATATATATACACACATATATATATATACACATATATATATATACACATATATATACACACATATATACACACATATATATATACACACATATATATACATACATATATACACACATATATATATATATACACACATATATATATATATACACACATATATATATATATATACACACATATATATATACATACATACATATATATACATATACACATATATATACACATATATATATATATACACATACATATATATATATACACATGTATATATACATATATATACATATATATATATGTATATATGCACGTATATATGTATATATGTGTATATATATACATACATACATTTTTATTTATTTATTTCACCTTTATTTAACCAGGTAGGCAAGTTGAGAACAAGTTCTCATTTACAATTGCGACCTGGCCAAGATAAAGCAAAGCAGTTCGACAACATACAAAAACACAGAGTTACACATGGAGTAAAACAACATACAATCAATGATGCAGTAGAATAAAAAAAAAATAAAAAATAAATAAATAAGACTATATACAATGTGAGCAAATGATGTGAGATAAGGGAGGTAAAGGCAAAAAAATGCCATGGTGGCAAAGTAAATAAAGTATAGCAAGAAAAACACTGGAATGGTAGATTTGTAGTTTGAAGAAAGTTCAAAGATAAAATATAAATAATATGGTGCAAAGGAGCAAAATAAATAAAATAAATAAATACAGTAGGGGAAGAGGTAGTAGTTTGGGCTAAATTATAGATGGGCTATGTACAGGTGCAGTGATCTGTGAGCTGCTCTGACAGCTGGTGCTTAAAGCTAGTGAGGGAGATAAGTGTTTCCAGTTTCAGAGATTTTTGTAGTTCGTTCCAGTCATTGGCAGCAGAGAACTGGAAGGAGAGACGACCAAAGGAGGAGTTGGCTTTAGGGGTGACCAGAGAGATATACCTGCTGGAGCGCGTGCTACAGGTGGGTGCTGCTATGGTGACCAGTGAGCGGAGATAAGGGGGGACTTTACCTAGCAGGGTCTTGTAGATGACCTGGAGCCAATGTGTTTGGTGACGATTATGAAGCGAAGGCCAGCCAACGAGAGCGTACAGGTCGCAGTGGTGGGTAGTATATGGGGCTTTGGTGACAAAACGGATGGCACTGTGATAGACTGCATCCAGCTTGTTGAGTAGGGTATTGGAAGCTATTTTGTAAATGACATCGCCGAAGTCGAGGATTGGTAGGATGGTCAGTTTTACGAGGGTATGTTTGGCAGCATGAGTGAAGGATGCTTTGTTGCGAAATAGGAAGCCAATTCGAGATTTCACTTTGGATTGGAGATGATTGATGTGAGTCTGGAAGGAGAGTTTACAGTCTAACCAGACACCTAGGTATTTGTAGTTGTCCACAAATTCTAAGTTAGAACCGTCCAGAGAAGTGATGCTGGACAGGCGGGCAGGTGCAGGCAGCGATCGGTTGAAGAGCATGCATTTAGTTTTATTTGTGTTTAGGAGCAGTTGGAGACCACGGAAGGAGAGTTGAATGGCATTGAAGCTCGTCTGGAGGGTTGTTAACACAGTGTCCAAAGAAGGGCCAGAAGTGTACAGAATGGTGTCGTCTGCGTAGAGGTGGATCAGAGATTCACCAGCAGCAAGAGCGACATCATTTATGTATACAGAGAAAAGAGTTGGCCCAAGAATTGAACCCTGTGGTACCCCCATAGAGACTGCCAGAGGTCCAGACAGTAGGCCCTCCGATTTGACACACTGAACTCTGTCAGAGAAGTAGTTGGTGAACCAGGCGACGCAATCGTTTGAGAAACCAAGGCTACTGAGTCTGCCGATGAGGATGTGGTGATTAACAGAGTCAAAAGCTTTGGCCAGGTCAATGAATACGGCAGCACAGTAATGTTTCTTATCGATGGCGGTTACGATGTCGTTTAGGACCTTGAGCGTGGCTGAGGTGCACCCATGACCAGCTCTGAAACCAGATTGCATAGCGGAGAGGGTGCGGTGGGATTCGAAATGGTCGGTAATCTGTTTGTTGACTTGGCTTTCGAAGACCTTAGAAAGGCAGGGTAGGATGGATATAGGTCTGTAGCAATTTGGGTCAAGAGTGTCACCTCCTTTGAAGAGGGGGATGACAGCAGCTGCTTTCCAATCTATGGGAATCTCAGACGACACGAAAGAGAGGTTGAACAGGCTAGTAATAGGGGTTGCAATAATTTCGGCAGATAATTTTAGAAAGAAAGGGTCCAGATTGTCAAGCCCAGCTGATTTGTAGGGGTCCAGATTTTGCAGCTCTTTCAGAACATCAGCTGAATGGATTTGGGAGAAGGAGAAATGGGGGAGGCTTGGGCGAGTTGCTGTGGGGGGTGCAGTGCTGTTGAATGCAGTAGGGGTAGTTAGGTGGAAAGCATGGCCAGCCGTAGAAAAATGCTTATTGAAATTCTCAATTATAGTGGGCTTATCGGTGGTGACAGAGTTTCCTATCCTCAGTGCAGTGGGCAGTTGGGAGGAGGTGTTCTTATTCTCCATGGACTTTACAATGTCCCAGAACTTTTTAGAGTTGGAGTTGCACGAAGCGAATTTCTGTTTGAAAAAGCTAGCCTTGGCGTTTCTAACTGCCTGTGTGTATTGGTTTCTAACTTCCCTAAAAAGTTGCATATCGCGGGGGCAGTTCGATGCTAATGCAGAACGCCACAGGATATTTTTGTGTTGGTTAAGGGCAGTCAGGTCTGGGGAGAACCAAGGGCTATATCTGTTCCTGGTTCTAAATTTCTTGAAAGGGGCATGCTTATTTAAGATGATGAGGAAGGCATTTTTTAAAAATAACCAGGCATCCTCTACTGACGGGATGAGGTCAATATCCTTCCAGGATACCAGGGCCAGGTCGATTAGAAAGGCTTGCTCGTTGAAATGTTTCAGGGAGCGTTTGACAGTGATGAGTGGAGGTCGTTTGACCGCTGACCCATTACGGGTGCAGGCAATGAGGCAGTGATCGCTGAGATCTTGGTTGAAAACAGCAGAGGTGTATTTAGAGGGCACGTTGGTTAGGATGATATCTATGAGGGTGCCAGTGTTTGCGGCTTTGGGGTTGTACCTGGTGGGTTCATTAATAATTTGTGTGAGATTGAGGGCATCAAGCTTGGATTGTAGGATGGCTGGGGTGTTAAGCATGTCCCAGTTTAGGTCACCTAGTAGCACGAGCTCTGAAGATAGATGGGGGGCAATCAGTTCACATATGGTGTCCAGAGCACAACTAGGGGCCGAGGGGGGTCTATAGCAGGCGGCAACGGTGAGAGACTTGTTTTTGGAGAGGTGGATTTTTAAAATTAGAAGTTCAAATTGTTTGGGTACAGACCTGGATAGCAGGACAGAACTCTGCAGGCTATCTCTGCAGTAGATTGCAACACCGCCCCCTTTGGTCGTTCTATCTTGTCTGAAAACGTTGTAGTTAGGGATGAAGATTTCAGAGTTTTTGGTGGACTTCCTAAGCCAAGATTCAGACACAGCTAGGACATCCGGGTTGGCGGAGTGTGCTAAAGCAGTGAATAAAACAAACTTAGGGAGGAGGCTTCTAATGTTAACATGCATGAAACCAAGGTTATTACGGTTACAGAAGTCATCAAAAGAGAGCGCCTGGGGAGTAGGAGTGGAGCCAGGCACTGCAGGGCCTGGATTCACCTCTACATCCCCAGAGGAGCAGAGAAGAATAAGTATGAGGGTACGGCTAAAAGCTATAAGAATTGGTCGTCTGTGACGTCCAGAGTAGAGAGAAAAAGGAGCAGGTTTCTGGGGGCGATAAATTAGCTTCAAGGTATAATGTACAGACAAAGGTATGGTGGGATGTGAGTACAGAGGAGGTAAACCTAGGCATTTAGTGATAGTGAGAGAGATATTGTCTCTAGAAACATCATTGAAACCAGAAGATGTCATAGCATGTGTGGGTGGAGGAACTGAGAGGTTGGATAAGGTATAATGAGCAGGGCTAGAGGCTCTACAGTGAAATAAGCCAATAAACACTAACCAGAACAGCAATGGAGAAGGCATATTGACATTAAGGAGAGGCATGCTTAGCCGAGTGATCAAAGGGTCCAGTGAGATTCAGACAGCTAGCCGGGCCATAGGTAGCAAGCTGGTGGAAGATGGGAGGGAGGTCTGTTTTTAGCCAGCTCGTGCGTTTCCGTCTGTGGGTTAGTGGGGTTCCGTGTGGAAGGGGGGACCTGTCCAAGTTGGCAAAATAGTTAGTTATAGTGGCCCAAGAAAAGTGTCCGATAGACCTATTCAGATCGCAGCCGAAAAGACAGCTAACGATTAGCGGGCCGCAGATGGGCGATCAGGTTACGTCGCGACGGAGGGGCCAGTTGGATAACTCCCTCGGGCAGATAACGTCGGTGGTCCAGTCGTGAAGACCCGATGGGGCTCCGGATCGGCAGTAAAACGGGTCAGGATAGGTGAGTTGTAGCCCAGGAGACACTTCAGCTGGCTAGCTCAGGAATAGCCCAGGAGTGGCTGACGGAACTCTTCAGCTGGCTAGCTGGCTAGCTCCGTAATAATGTGTGTTATTTCCGTGACCGACGTTGCCAATAGTCACTCAGGTAGCAGCTAGTTAGCTGCAAGATCCAGGTGTCCAGAGCCTGCGGTAGAAATCGGGGAAAGGAGAGAGAATAGGTCCGGTATGCTCTGGTCTGAGTCGCGCTGTACAAAAACTGGCGATAGCTTTTCGAGCTAATGGATAGCTGAGGACAGCTAACCGTGGCTAGCTGAACTTCAACGTTAGCCAGTGAAAATGGCTAACCTCTTGCTAGCTTCTGTTGTGGAATTCAGATGAGGTAAATAATACTTTCATTTTTTTTAATTGGTGAGGCGGGTTGCAGGAGAGTGCTTTGAGGTTGAGTTTTTAGAATTAAAAAAGAATATATATATATATATAAAAAGATAAGTGAAGAAAAAAAATATATATATGTATGTAAATATATAAATACACGGGACACGACAAGAGGAGGGTAGAGGACGTCTGAACTGCTACGCCATCTTGGGGAAAAAAGTTGTCATGATGCGTATGCTAGCCACTCTATACAGTATGTATAAATAACATCAAATTGATCAGAAATACAGTGTAGACGTTAATGTTGTAAATGACTATTGTAGCTGGAAACGGCAGATTTTTTATGGAATATCTACATAGGCGTACAGAGGCCCATTATGAGCAGCCATCACTCCTGTGTTCCCATGGCACGTTGTGTTAGCTAATCCAAGTGTATCATTTTAAAAGGCTAATTGATCATTAGGAAACCCTTTCGCAATTATGTTAGCACAGCTGAAAACTGTTGTTCTGATTAAAGAAGGCTATTCCATGTGAGAAATTGCCAAGAAACTGAATATCTCGTACAACGCTGTGTACTACTCCCTTCACAGAACAGCGGAAACTGGCTCTAACCAGAATAGAAAGAGGAGTGGGAGGCCCCGGTGCACAACTGAGTAAGAGGACACGTACATTAGAGTGTCTAGTTTGAGAAACAGATGCCTCACAAGTCCTCAACTGGCAGCTTCATTAAATGGTAACCGCAAAACACCAGGCTCAATGTCAACAGTGAAGAGGCAACTCCGGGATGCTGGCCTTCTAGGCAGAGTTCCTCTGTCCAGTGTCTGTGTTCTTTTGCACATCTTAATCTTTTCATTTTATTGGCCAGTCTGAGATATGGCTTTTTCTTTTGCAACTCTGCCTAGAAGGCCATCATCCCAGAATTGCTTCTTCACTTCACACAAGAAATCTAAGCTATAGCAAATGATATCCCGCTCAGTGCTCCAGTTATGCATTTGGTTTGCAAACTTGCTAGCTAAGTGGCTAGATATCAAGATCAAAGGTTCATCACACAGGTAGTTACAGCAGACATTCAATCCCCTCTTGGATCAAGATCACCGTTGCCTAAATTGTTTTGTGCATCCCCAAAAAATAGCGCCCTTGTGTGCACATTTGCGAACACCGTATATGTCGCTACGGTATAAAACAGTATGATGGTATGAAAATCTGGATACCGCCCAACCCTACCCCTAATCCTAACCCCAAAGCCCTACCCCTAACCCCTACACCTAACCCTACCCCCTAAACCCCAAATCTACCCCTAACACCTAAACCTAACCCCAAAACCCTAAACCTAACCCTACCCCCTAAACCCTAAACCCCAAATCTACCCCTAACCCCTACACCTAACCCTACCCCCTAAACCCCAAATCTACCCCTAACCCCTAAACCTAACCCTAACCCCAAAACCCTAAACCTAACCCTTCCCCCTAAATCTACCCCTAACCCCTAAACCTAATTGTAACTGTAACCTTAAACCTAACTCCTAAGCACAAAATAGCCTTTTTCCTCATGGGGCAAGTGTCCATGAATTTTCCATGTTTTACTATCCTTGTGAGAACCCCCAAGCACGGGGCGGCAGGTAGCCTAGTGGTTCGAGCGTTGGACTAGTAACCCAAAAGTTGCAAGATCGAATCCCCGAGCTGACAAGGTAAAAATCTGTCGTTCTGCCCCTGAACAAGGCAGTTAACCCACTTTTCCTAGGCCGTTATTGAAAATAAGAATTTGTTCTTAACAGACTTGCCTAGTTAAATAAAGGTAAAAAGAAAATGTGGGGAAAAAGCACGACACAGCTACTTATCAGGTGGAGCAGCAACAGGCTCATTACCATAGCAGGCTGGTGTCACACATTATCATCATCATTACACACACAGTCACACATTCCTAGCTCCTGCGGCCCCTGGACAAAGCCATTACTATACAGCCAACACAGCTGCTACAGAGGCAATGTATATGTGTGCGTGCACACGCTTGTCCATGGGGCTGGGAGGACATTGGCCAAGGAGGACAAGCTTTGATTGACGCACCAGAAAATCACAGAACACCGGCAACACTGGGACCCATGCAATTACTCCTCTTAAAAGAAAACTCCCCTCACACACACACGGGCAGGTGGTTGTTACCCGAGAGATGAGAACAGAAGAGAAGAGCGAACAAAAGTAAGAGGAAATACAAGAAAATAGCATAATAGAGAAGAGAGCACTCTATCCCTTTGGCCTACAGTCACATGGCCATTGTATTAAAGTGATGTGAAGCAGGGCCAGTCTCATCTATCCAGGCCAGTTCATTGAGTGGGCTTCTCTCCGGCTTCCTGGGTTAAGTCATTAAGGCCAGCCAGCTGAATGAATGAGTGTTATCTGTGAGTGACTCACTCTCTACAACCAGGCCAGGAAGTGAGGCACGGAGAAATGACAGCAGAGGAGAGGACATGTTATGTTGATTGGAGACCCAGATTCTCAGTGTAGATGGGCGAGTGGGCTCTGTATGCAGGCTGGAGTGTGGACTAGATTCTCTGTCTGCAAAGATGGGGCGTGTGCATTGGGTTCTATATAGATGGCAAAGGGGAGTCAACAAAAATAGCGCACTATATGGTGGATACGGGTGTGTGTGTGAAGGCTTGTGGCTCTCTGGGAGGAAGAAAAAAAGTGTCTCATGGTTTGTAATGACAGTGTTGCTCAACCTCCATGGAACCGCAAGGCACTGTCACTCAGCTCTACACACACACACACACACACACACACACACACACACACACACACACACACACACACACACACACACACACACACACACCAAGAAGGCACTTCCAGAAAACATGGCAGGGAGTCAAGCCCACACAACAACAGGAAGAGAGAAAAAGGATGAGTGCATCCTAAAAACACACTTCCCAAATGAACAGCAGAGTTCACAGGAGAGAGGTTCAGACATATGTCTTTCTGTTGTGAAACTATCTCATCTCAACAGTCTATTCTATTCAAAGAAAATAACTCATACAATAGAAGTCGGAAGTTTACATACACCTTAGCCAAATACATTTAAACTCAGTTTTTCACAATTCCTGACATTTAATCCTAGTCAAAATTCCTTGCTTAGGTCAGTTAGGATCACCACTTTATTTTAAGAATGTGAAATGTCAGAATAATAGTAGAGAATGATTTATTTCAGCTTTTATTTCTTTCTTCACATTCTCAGTGGGTCAGAAGTTTACATCAACTCATTTAGTATTTGTAGCATTGCCTTTAAATTGTTTAACCTGGGTCAAACGTTTTGGGTAGCCTTCCACATGCTTCCCACAATAAGTTGGGTGAATTTTGGCCCATTCCTCCTGACAGAGCTGGTGTAACTGAGTCAGGTTTGTAGGCCTCCATGCTCGCACACGCTTTTTCAGTTCTGCCCACACATTTTCTATAGGATTGAGGTCAGGGCTTTGTGATGGCCACTCCAATACCTTGACTTTGTTGTCCTTAAGCCATTTTGCACAACTTTGGAAGTATGCTTGGGGTCATTGTCCATTTGGAAGACCCATTTGCGACCAAGCTTTAACTTCCTGACTGATGTCTTGAGACGTTGCTTCAATATATCCACATCTTCCTTGCTCATGATGCCATCTATTTTGTCATTATGGCCAAACAGTTTTATTTTTGTTTCAGCAGACCAGAGGACATTTCTCCAAAAAGTACAATATTTGTCCCCATGTGCAGTTGCAAACCGTAGACAGGCTTTTTTTAATGGCGGTTTTGGAGCAGTGGCTTCTTCCTTGCTGAGAGGCCTTTCAGGTTATGTCGATATAGGAATCGTTTTACTGTGGATATAGATACTTTTGTACCTGTTTCCTCCAGCATCTTCACAAGGTCCTTTGCCTGTTGTTCTGGGATTGATTTGCACTATTCGCACCAAAGTATGTTCATCTCTAGGAGACAGAACGAGTCTCCTTCCTGAGCGGTATGACGGCTGCATGGTTCCATGGTGTTTATACTTCGTACTATTGTTTGTACAGATAAACGTGGTACCTGCAGGCATTTGGAAATTGCTCCCAAGGATGAACCAGACTTGTGGAGGTCTACAATTTTTTTTCCTGAGGTCTTGGCTGATTTCTTTAGATTTTCCCATGATGTCAAGCAAAGAGGCACTGAGTTTGAAGGTAGGCCTTGAAATACATCCACAGGTACACCTCCAATTGACTCAAATGATGTCAATAAGCCTATCAGAAGCTTCTAAAACCATGACATTTTCTGAAATCTTCCAAGCTGTTTAAAGGCACAGTCAACTTAGTGTATGTAAACTTCTGACCCACTGGAATTATGATACAATGAATTAAGTGAAATAATCTGTCTGTAAACAATTGTTGGAAAAATTACTTGTGTCATGCGCAAAGTAGATGTCCTAACTGACTTGCCAAAACTATAGTTTGTTAATTAACAATACATTTGTGGAGTGGTTGAAAAACAAGTTTTAATGACTCCAACCTAAGTGTATGTAAACTTCCGACTTCAACTGTATATCTCTCGGAGATGACATTCAATTGCTGGCTGATATTTGATCTAATAAATAAATGTACTGGAAGTTTTTTGGGTTGAGTCATGATTAATAGGACAGTCACTTTTTTCTCAACACACACAGACACAGAGACACACAGAGACACAGAGAGACAGAGAGACAGAGACACAGAGAGACGAGAGAGACAGAGAGACAGAGAGACAGACAGAGACACAGACAGAGACACAGACAGAGACACAGACAGAGACACAGACAGAGACACAGACAGAGACACAGACAGAGACACAGACACACTCTTCTGGTAGGAAGGGGCTGGAAGGGGCTGTGTGTGCAGTCAAAGAGAGTTTGAGACTCAAATAGCTCTTTCCGGTTATTACCTCCCTGACTGTGTGCCAAGCGTCTTCAGACAGCCATGAATGTATTGTAATGTTTTTAAATTGTATAACTGCCTTCATTTTGCCTTGGCAGCAGCTAATGGAGATCCATAATAAATACAAATACAGTAAGGAAGGTGTGTGGAGAAAGGCCAGAGTGACTTCTACTCAAAACAACAGGTCCTGATCTGGTCCTACCTCCTAGACTCTAGCCCTGGTCTAACCTCGAGACATGGTCTGGCCCAAGAAGACACACTGGGACTGACACACAGGGACAGGTTTGAACTAAACAGACACACACACTTCAAGGCAAGGTCTAGCTCAGAGGTGGAGGCATGCACGTACACCAGCAAGTATAAACACACCATCTAAAACCCCAAACACTCCCCGTTCCCACAGAGTATCCTTACTACGTCATGCTACTGTACAGTACATTCCTACTGTAGTACATTCCTACTGTAGTACATTCCTACTGTAGTACTACTCAGCAGGAGACTCTCTCGGTCTCCTGGGAAACAGATCAGAGACAACACAGAGAGGAGGGATGGGAACCCAAACACTGTTGTTGCAGGGAGAGAGTCAGGGAGAGAGAGACACACAGCAAGAGAGAAAGAGCGAGAGAGAGCGCAAGGAGAGAGAGAGAGAGAGATAGAAAAATAAAGAGGGGGTGTTTTGATATGTGAGGGTCAGTGAGTGCAGTATCACTTTGCTTAGGGGCAGAATGTTTCTGTTCAACACACATGATCACAACCAGCTCCACACTCCCAGCACCAACTCCAGTCCCAACAACATCCAGTGTCCTCGGGAGTTGTTAACAGAAATACTCTGTCAATCTCTGTCAATCTGGAGGCAGAGTCAGCAACATCAGTATCTGCAGAGGTGGACTGGGGGTTGTAATGGGGGTTGTACTGGGGGTAACACAAACACACACACACACACCACTGCTGCTAAACCGCAGGCACTTAAGCATCATATTATTTTGAAAGTAAAAGCACTATGTGCACACTGTGTAGTGTGTGCATGTGTTTTAAGTAGGGTTGCACATTTTGGGAAATATTCAGAGGTGGAAACTGTCCGTGGGAATTAACGGGAATATATGGGAATTTACAGAAATATATGCAAATTAATATTAATACCATTTAAATGTTGTTTTTTTGCTTTGGATATATTTACCATATCATATGGACACAGAAACATAAACCTTTTACCTTATCATAAGTAGACATAATTGAAAAATATTAAATCCTTCCATTAGAAAAAAAATAATTTAGTTACGAATTGAACATTAATTAAAAGAGTTGACTCTTCACATGGGATTATTTCACTGAACATCAAAAGAAAGAGAATATTGAATGATCCCCAATGATCCATCGCATCTCCCAAAAACGTTTTCAACATACATCTGTAAAATGATAGTGTAGAAACTAAAGCTTTGGTTGTCTTCCTCTCAGGCTTCCATGTCTTTTCCCTGGACCTCCTCAATGTCCACCTCTTGAACATCAGACTCTGAGGCCTCATCTTCACTGTCACTTTCCAACCTTGTTGAGGACGGCTCGTTGTCAGGCTCAAAAAGCCTCAAATTTGCCAGGATTGCCACCAATTTTTCAACCCTTGTATTGGTCAGCCTGTTGCATGCTTTGGTGTGTGTGTTCCCAAACAAGTACCAGTTGCACTCTGAGGCGGCTGATGTTGGTGGGATTTGGAGGATGATTGAGGCAACAGGGGAAAGAGGCTCAGATCCAAAGTCCCTTCCACCAGGTGGCTGATGAGATATGTTGGCACGACTGCCATATTGCATCTCCATCCCAAAGCCCTTGCTTGGAAGTGTACTTCACCAGACTGCCAAGAACCTTGCCCTCATCCAGGCCAAGGTGGCAAGACACGGTAGTGATGACACCATAGGCCTTGTTGATCTCTGCACCAGACAGGATGCTCTTGCCACCATACTTGGGGTCCAACATGTACGCTGCGGAGTGTATGGGCTTCAGGCAGAAGTCTTCAAGCTTTTTGATGTATTTCAGAACTGCAGTTTCCTCTGCTTGGAGCAACAGTGAAGTGGGCAGGGCAGTACAGATTTCTTCTCTTACATCTGCAAGCAGAGTCTGAACATCAGACAGGATGGCATTGTCTCCCTCAATTTGTACAATGGCAACTGTTATAGGTTTCAGGCTACTTACCACTCTCTCCCAAAATACATCATCCAGGAGGATCCTCTTGATGGGGCTGTCCATATCGGCAGACTGTGATATGGCCATTTCTTGGAGAGACTCCTTCCCCTCCAGGAGATTGTCAAACATGATGACAACACCACCCCAATGGGTGTTGCTGGGCAGCTTCATTGTGGTGCTCTTATTCTTCTCACTTTGCTGTTATAACATGATGACCCTTCACTTATATAACCATTTCCTTGGCTCTCTTGTAGAGTGTATCCATTGTTTTCAGTGCCACTATGTCCTTGAGGAGCAGATTCAATGCATGAGCAGCACAGCCAGTGGGTGTGATGTGAGCCTTCATGTTCGCAGCATTGTCTGTCACCAGTGCAAATACCTTCTGTGGTCCAAGGTCATTGATGACTGCCTTCAGCTCATCTGCAATGTAGAGACCTGTGCTCTTGTAGAATACTGGCTGAGGGGGTGGAGATGTAGTTAATTATTCCTTACCCACGAACATTAGACCACCCATCAGAGATGATTGCAATACAGTCTGCTTTCTCTATAATTTGCTTGACCTTCACTTGAACTCTGTTGAACTCTGCATCCAGCAAATGAGTAGATAAAGCATGTCTGGTTGGAGGAGTGTATGCTGGGCGAAGAACATTCAGAAATCTCTTCCAATATACGTTGCCTGTGAGCATCAGAGGTTAACCCATAGCATACACAGCTCGAGCATTTACTAGTTAACAAAAAAAGAATGTATGTCATATAAAATAGACTGTTCTCTCTACTACTGCATGGCAAGCGGTACCGGCGTGCCAAGTCTAGGACAAAAAGGCTTCTCAACAGCTTCTACCCCCAAGCAATATAACTCCTGAACAGGTAACCAAATGGTTACCCGGACTATTTGCATTGTGTGCCCCCCCAACCCCTCTTTTACGCTGCTGCTACTCTCCGTTTATCTTATATGCATAGTAACTTTAACTATACATTCATGTACATACTACCTCAATTGGCCTGACCAACCAGTGCTCCTGCACATTGGCTAACCGGGCTATCTGCGTTGTGTCCCGCCACCCACCACCTGCCAACCCCTCTTTTACGCTACTGCTACTCTCTGTTCATCATATATGCATAGTCACTTTAACCATATCTACATGTACATACTACCTCAGTCAGCCTGACTAACCGGTGTCTGTATATAGCCTTGCTACTCTTATTTTCAAATGTCTTTTTACTGTTGTTTTATTTCTTTACATACCTACACACCTTTTTTTTCCTCGGCACTATTGGTTAGAGCCTGTAAGTAAGCATTTCACTGTAAGGTTGTATTCTGTGCTTGATTCACACCTGTTGTATTCGGCGCACGTGACAAATAAACTTTGATTTGAAATATATTCACCCCACCCAGTATTGTAATCAAAACTGAAAGCATGTAGTCCTTGGCTCAGACAGTGTAGTAGTGTGGCTCAATAGCATCTCATTAGTGTGCAAGATCTTGAGAATCAGCTGTACATGTGATGGAAGAATGCACTGTGCATGCAGAGGGTTGCAATTCCATTGAATTGGGGATAGTTTAACCAAAATATGCCAAAAGACCTAGAATTGCCTTGTGTATCCCACAAAAAAAGGTTCACCGTTATGAGCTAACTTTTTTGATGAATTTAAGCAAAATTCCCCAAATTCCCAGGCTTAACTTCCCATGGAAAATTTCACGGAAAGTTTCCGACCCTTTGCAACCCTAGTGTTAAGACTTCTCCCCACCCCAGATAGGATTAACTCTGCAGCTGACCATCTGAACCTAGATGTTTTGCCCGGCTCACTGCAAAATGAGTTTTTAAGCCTCGATGCTGCTCCACATCCCAAATCCTCCATCCAGCCCCACTGTTGGTTAACAACAACGACTGGACACAGCCTCATATAAAATGACCCCTTCGAACTCCTTATAGCTCACCACATCTCATCTGTACACACCCCATTACAGACACACAATACGGACGGTCTCTGCAGTTAAATGGAACTGGTACTGTAGCTATGTGGCTTGTGTATCTAGGAAAACACTGATTCATTTGAGGCTAATTTGAGGTCTTAGGCAGATTAATCGAGGTGAATTAGGAACTTCAAGCTGCAGATAGTTATTGAAGGAGAACCAAAAAAAAACTAGAAAAGCATATTGGCTGTGAGGCGCTGTGTTGAGCACCATTGGGTGATTAACTGCAGTCCATGTTCAGTGGACTGAGAGAGAAGAGGAGAGCGCGCAGTTTGAGACTCTCTCTGTCCGGATGGAGATGTTTCTCCTGAGTGTCACAGCCAACATCACAGCTTAATGATCCACAACAGGTGGAGCTTCTGCTGTAATGAGGAAATGCCTCTCACTTTCCATTCTCTGTGCTTGATGAGTAGGGCTCTCACTTTCCATTCTCCGTGCTTGATGAGTAGGGCTCTCACTTTCCATTCTCTGTGCTTGATGAGTAGGGCTCTCACTTTCCATTCTCTGTGCTTGATGAGTAGGGCTCTCACTTTCCATTCTCTGTGCTTGATGAGTAGGGCTCTCACTTTCCATTCTCTGTGCTTGATGAGTAGGGCTCTCACTTTCCATTCTCTGTGCTTGATGAGTAGGGCTCTCACTTTCCATTCTCTGTGCTTGATGAGTAGGGCTCTCACTTTCCATTCTCTGTGCTTGATGAGTAGGGCTCTCACTTTCCATTCTCTGTGCTTGATGAGTAGGGCTCTCACTTTTCATTCTCTGTGCTTGATTAGTAGGGCTGTTAATGCAGCATCAGCTGCAGAGGCTGATAATATCACTGAGGTGAGCTGCCAGAGACAGAATTGGAGGTCCTATTTCTCCTCTCAGGGTTAAACCTTTAAAATTCCATCCATTTTCCTGCTGCCGTTGCAACTCTATTCCAGTAAGGTCCCTGATGCAGTCACCTCACCGAGACAGAGCGATAAAAAAGACAGCAGGAATTCAATAACGGTTCGTCTCCAGGCACAGAAACACATAGTTCTGTGATGACAAGAAACAGAGCCATGTCAACATCTCACATCTGTGGCCTAAAAGTCAGACTGCTGAGGGGGAGTGCACTCTGAGTGAGACACTGAGCTGCACCCACACACACACACACACACACACACACACACACACACACACACACACACACACACACACACACACACACACACACACACACACACACACACACACACACACACACACACACACACTCGTACGGAGAAGACTAAAATGCTAAAACATTAATAAGAGTCTCTTTGTGATGAGAGGAATGCCGGATAAAGGGAGTGAGGGAGCGAGTGAGGGAGGGCAGAGAGGCATAATGAAGGCGAGGAGGTTGCTTGGGGGTGTGTGTATGTGATGGTAAATGTTTTATGAAGTAGCCCAAGTAGCTAACAGACAGAGAGGCCGTGTATCTGTGTGAAACAGAGTGTGGAAAACCATAGACAAGAATCCAGCTCATCCTTCAGGGTTGCAGCTAGATAGGGCTGCATGGATCTTCAGGTCTATGGCTGCGTTCCAAATGGCATAATATTGCCTACATAGTGCACTACTTCTGACCAGAACCCTATGGGCCTTGGTCAAAAGTAGTGCACTAAATAGAGAACTATGGTGCAATTTGGAACACAAGGAATATGTCTCAGGTGGTGCTATAGTAATCTGTCTGGACGCAGAGATCTAGATCCTCTGATATATAATTCAACAGTCCAGCCATTCACATCATACAAAACACAGGTCACACACTGCTGCTAAACACATACACAATCACCGCAGAGGCTATTTCATGACCGGTGGCCAACACCTCACATCTGTGAATCTTTTGTTTTCACATCGAATGCGCACACACACACACACACCACACACACACACACACACACACACACACACACACACCATGGTCAGTGCTATTCGGGATTCTTGGGACGTTCCTACCCTAAACATTTCTGAAATGTAAACTTCAAATGGGGTCGGAACGTCCCAACGATCCTGGATCGCACAGACCCCCACCCAGCCACCCACCAAATGTTATTCGTCACATGCTTCGTAAACAACAGGTGTAGACTAACGATGAAATGTTTACTTACACACACAGCTGATGAAGACAAGTGATATCGCATAACCTCAAGCCAAGATCTCTCCCTCCCTAGTCAGCATGTGTTTAGTCAAGTCCACAAAGATCTTAGTGACCGTCTCGGTCTCTCTCCCGCCCCTCTCTCTCCCTCCATCTACCCCGCTCTCTTTTAATTCTGCCTTAATCACAGCAGTGCCTGTAGAATCAACCGTCGATCAATGGCTCTGCTTATCTTCTTACACTAGATTACAGGAAGGCTTTCTGCAGAGACCCAAACCCTTTGAGTTCGACTACCATCAAGGAGAGCAGCCAGTCTAAGGGGCTTTATAGCCCAGTAATTACACACCCTTAGACCAGGGGGGGTTGAAGACAGACTGAACAACTTAACCTAAGTCCCAAATGGCCCCCTATTCCTTATGTAGTGCACTACTTTTGACCTGGGCCCATAGGGAATAGGGTACATTTGGGAAGCACCCAGACTGAACAATATAGCTACACTACACTAACACATGACCTAGTTAGAGTAGCTGTTAGGTTCTCTGTTAACAAGCAGTACGGTTCAAACAGGGATTGTGTTGCTGAGCTAGGAGCAACATACCATCTTAGTTTGGATTTGAAGGGGCGAATGTGGCCATAACCAAAAAACACTCATGAGCAATTCCTCTTTCTCCCTCCTCCTCCTCCTCCTCCTCCTCCTCTCGGTCGCGCTGTGCGTCTCTCGCGCTCTCCCCTCCCTCTTTTCCGAACTCTCCTCTCTAGCTTTCACTCTCTAGTAAACAGGTCCAATCCCAACCTAGAGGAGAATGGTTGTGTCTCCATGTACGGCTATAGGGAGCAGATCGGTGACAACAGAGATGTGAGGAGCAAGACACCCCGAGAGCTGGCACTACACTGCAGACCTCAGAGCTCTGGTGGAAAACCTAACAGGACAGTAGAAACTAAGTGGGGGAGAGACGTGTGAAACCGGTTGGATCGTTGAAGCTCAACGATCACCAGCAAGTTCCTTGAAGCAAAAGGTGCAAACCTTTCAAATGCTTTTAATACTTCGCTCGCTGAAGTCATCTTTTTCTGCACCTCTCATTTCCAGTATCTCACCCAGTGCTTAGAAACAGGAAAGGAATAGAGAGTGAGGTCATGACATTGAGAGTGGATTACTGTCCTAAATCTGTCTAGTCTTCCAGTCAGTCATCCAGCCATTCAGGTGTCATCTACTCCGCTGTAAAGTGAAGTTGTCAGGTGTCATAACAACGTAACAATAACAGATCCTCTCTAACCATCACACACACCGCAGTGCCATTATCCAGGTCCGATAGTGTAGCGGTGTAGCATAGTGGGTGTGCAGTGGAGCAGAGAGAGAGGCTCTTCAATTCTGAAGAAGGGGAATCCTACTACAGGACTAACTGGTCTTTCTGTCTGCATGTCTTTTTAGGTTGTTGTTTAAAACATTTTCATACCAGGTAGTGGGACACTTTCTCATCTACAGCAACAACCCGGAGAAGAGTTCCAGGAGCCAAACTGGAAGCTGGGGATGATTAGGTGGCAGTGGCCATGTCTGTATCAGGGGGTCGGCCTGGAATTTAGTGAGGATGACACTGGGCTAACACCCCAACTTTACCCACCCATATACTGTCCCTACAATATAAGCTGGCTGGGCGAACACGTATTAACTCCTATAGAGTGATGCTTGTATTGATGCATCCTCCACACTGCTAACACGCTGCTCATGTGTTGTTGCTTCAGTGTACTAAGCTCCCCTGAGTGATCCAGTCTGTCAGGTGACTCTCACTCCTCTCTACTGTACTATAGCTACATTTTGTTCTGCTCCATTCTCTGCTGGCAGGTTTAGTAATTAGAACCAGAAATGTATCTCCTCTGAGGTGGTTTCTTTGCATTTGGACTCATTTGGGTTGTCTCTCCCAGCTGGTGGAGACAGTGTCAGGATTCTAGAGTGGTGGAGTGGAACAGATGAGTTTGATGGGGAAGGTGTTGGATAATTGTCCTTAGAGCTCCAGTGACATTCGAAACATTCCATTACCCAGAAAAGTTCAAATGGGGGGGGCTTATATTTGTTTTGTTTCACTGCATGAGTGTGAGGTGTGAAATGGAAATGTTTTTTTTTTTATTGGCATATCCCAAGAGACACCCTCGGAGGGTGGGGTCACGGAAACGGATCATCCATGATTGACGGCGAACCGTAGAGCCATTAGAGTTAAGTGGCAGATGGACAGATTGTGTCAGACCTTGTCGGCTTGGGGAAATCAAACTAGCAACCTTTCGGTTACTGGCCCAACGCTCTAACCACTAGGCTACCTGCCGCTCCACCCAGGCTACAGGTGGTATGTACACAATGCAAACAGGCATGTGGAACAAGAGGCAACTGAGCAGTCGCACAGAAACACCGTCAGACAAGTACATCACACACGTCAGGGAAGGCGTGCACAACCAGAAGACCTTGTTGAACAGAAGGAATCACGGAGGTGGGTTCTAGTCCCCAAAACAACTGTATAGAGCTGTCACAGCCCACCATCACCAGAGGGTGTGGGCAGAACTGAGTAATATGACTGATGTTTTGGTTTAAGCCACACACACACACACATTTTTCTCCACTGCCAATAGACATATTCTCTGAGTAGCTAAGCTCAGTGACTACAGTTAGGCCTGCGGTAGTGGGCAAATCAGAAGCTGCAGAAGGGGAACAGAAGGAGATGGCAGCCAAGTCGCTTCATAGCGCCACTAAGTAGCCCCAGCACTGGGTTGCTGTTACGAGTCATGTTGCATCCATACTGAAGCCTCTTTAGACTAAGAGAGGCAGCTATAGTGCAGCATCTGTCTGTGAGTGGTACAATACAATAGGGCTCCTCATAATAGATATAGGTTGCATTTAGCAGCACCTCTTCTCAGGCGGTTTGAGGACTAACCACCCTCCTCTCTAGAATGAGATTAGAGGAAACCCTGGCAACAGTTTGACCCTCTTGTTCTAAAAAAAACTGGCAGTACAGTACAGAACAACTCTGTCCGTCTCTTTCCCTCGCTCTCTCTGCCTCTCCTTTAAGCCTTCTTCACTCCCCTCTTCTGTTACCTCACACTGAATGGATTTACCCTGTCTTACGTAACATCATTAGCAGTAGAGGTGCTATTCTCTTCAGCGGAGCGCTGTGTTCTCCAGGCGTGGTGTGTATTCCACCAAAGACGCTCAGGAGGCCCCCTCTTAAGCATGGATAAAACCAACCAGCATCTCCCACACTCAACTGGCCGTATTGGAGATCTTTGGCGATAGGAGGGAGAGAGAGGAAGGGGGAGATGGAAAGAGAGCAAGAGCGAGGAGATGGAGAGATTGAGAGGGGGGAGAGAGAGAGAGAGAAAAAGGGAAAGGGTGAGAGGGAAAGAGGCAGAGAGGGAAAGCGAGAAAGGCCCAGCTCTGACACTAAGCTGACAGAGAGAACAACCACATCTCATTAGAGAGGCACACAGCATCTGCCAAACTCTTCCCCCTCAGCTTAGAACGTATCCTCTCGCCTTCTCTCATATCCTCTCCAGTCTTCCTCTCCTCTCAAATCAAAGCCACTCTAAATCCAGCTTCTCTTTTTTCATTTCATGACCTGCATTAGAAAACCAATCTAATATCCCCTCTTGCCCTCAGTGTTCCGCCAAGAAGCAGAAGTTGTCCAAACTTTTTCACAGCTTTCAGCCGAGTCATCCTCCATCCCACACTTAGATCAGTCCTCCTGGTGATGAAGGCGTTTTTCTGATTCCATTCCAGCAGCAGCCATGAGCGAGATCCTGTAAAGCCCTTAAGAGTTCACCCCGCCAGCCTGCCAGGCTGCTGGGCCAATTATTTATCAGTGTGTAAGAAACTCCGTCTGGTCTGGCAGGACGTGTGAGGGAGATATGGTAGAGGAGATGAAGGGAGTTAGAACATCTGCTTGATCCTAGGTAACACCACACTGTTAGCTGCTGCAGATACACACAGACATTCACGGCCACACATTGGCATACAGTGGCTTGCGAAAGTATTCACCCCCCCTTGGCATTTTTCCTATTTTGTTGCCTTAAAATCTGGAATCGGGGTGATGAGAGGTTTTGATGAGAGGTTTTGGGTTTGCACCAGACATAGCGTTTTCCTTGATGGCCAAAAAGCTCAATTTTAGTCTCATCTGACCAGAGTACCTTCTTCCATATGTTTGGGGAGTCTCCCACATGCCTTTTGGCGAACACCAAACGTGTTTGCTTATTTTCTTCTTTAAGCAATGTCTGTTTTCTGGCCACTCTTCCATAAAGCCCAGCTCTGTGGAGTGTACGGCTTAAAGTGGTCCTATGGACAGATACTCCAATTTCCGCTGTGGAGCTTTGCAGCTCCTTCAGGGTTATCTTTGATCTCTTTGTTGCCTATCTGATTAATGCCCTCCTTGCCTGATCCATGAGCTTTGGTGGACAGCTCTCTCTTGGCAGGTTTGTTGTGATGCCATATTCTTTCCATTTTTTAATAATAGTTTAATGGTGCTCTGTGGGATGTTCAAAGTTTCAGATATTTTTTTATAACCCAACCCCGATCTGTACTTATCCACAACATTCTCCCTGACCTGTTTGGAGAGCTCCTTGGTCTTCATGGTGCCGCTTGCTTGGTGGTGCCCCTTCCATAGTGGTGTTGCAGACTCTGGGCCTTTCAGAACAGGTGTATATGTACTGAGATCATGTGACAGATGATGTGACACTTAGATTGCGCACAGTTGGACTTTATTAAACTAATTATGTGACTTCTGAAGGTAATTGGTCGCACCAGATCTTATTTAGGGGCTTCATAGAAAAGGGGGTGAATTCATATGCACGCACCACTTTTCCACTTTTAATTTTTTAGAATAGTTTGAAACAAGTAATTTATTTAATTTCACTTCACCAATTTGGACTATTTTGTGTATGTCCAGTACATTAAATCCAAATAAAAACCTATTTAAATTACAGGTTGTAATGCAACAATATAGGAAAAACACCAAGGGGGATGAATACTTTTTCAAGACACTGTATGTGATATGCACGTGAGCCCACATCTCGTCAAATCGCCCTACTGAAACACACTACAGTGTCCCCCACCGCTCTGAGACCAATGCCACAACCAGACTGATGGTTCACAGCTGTATGTCGTGATGAAGATGAAGGCCAAACGCCTCCAGAAACATCTGTAGTTAGATTGCTGGTCCACGGGTGTCGAGCGCAGAGCAGAGCAGGCGAATGAGGAGACAACTCCCTGGGACTGTTCTGCTGATGACACTGTTCATAGCGTGTGAAGAAGACATTGTGTGTGGCCCTGTTTCCCTTAGCTTTCGTATTATTAAAGAGCAGGCCCATGATCCATCTAACAGAGGATAGAACCCCAAGTAAGAAGCACACACACGAGTATCACATCAAAGCCGGGCAGGTTATTCTCTAGGACTAGAGGGAAGGCGGGGCAGAGGGGTAGCCCTGATGGGAACGTCTATAATTGGTTATGTAGAAACTCAAACTGATGTGAAACATTCAGAGGATTTGTGGTTGTATTGCATCACACTATATTCACAAGGTAGGACATGCGTTCAGAACAATGTGCTATTAATACAGGTCTTTTGTCAGGGTAAATACAAAAAGTGCAAAGGAACTTGCAAGCGCACACACACACACACACACACACACACACACACACACACATACACACACACACACACACACACACAATACCCGGGATCATGCTACAGATTACAAGTAAAGCAACGGCACTAACATCATTGTGTGGAAGGATTCAGTCAGACAGCGAGCCAAGGCTCTTTGCATTGACTCTAATCCAATATTGTCCCTGATCCACACGCTGGTAACTAAGCCTAAGTAGAAGACGCAGTCGCTGACTAAACACGTGTCCCTACTCCTACACACCCACGTGTGTTTACTGTCATGCTATACATAGAGCACAGAACAGACAGTACTGTATGTTCATGGCCTCAGAGAATGAGTCTCAAATTACACTTTATTCACCATAGACCAGGGGTGGGAAACCGTTTTGGCTCGAGAGCCACATCGGGATTTCGAAAAACAGAATGTTTTGGAAACAATGTGTTCGCCAAAATCAAATTTCAGACCAGAAAAAGGTCAGTTATTTAACCTGTTTAGGATAGGGGGCAGTATTGACACGGCTGGATAAAAAACATACCCGATTTAATCTGGTTACCACTCCTACCCAGTAACTAGAATATGCATATACTTATTACATATGGATAGAAAACACCCTAAAGTTTCTAAAACTGTTTGAATGGTGTCTGTGAGTATAACAGAACTCAAATAGCAGGTCAAAACCTGAGAGATTCCTTTACAGGAAGTGGCCTGTCTGACCATTTCTTGAACTTCTTTTCCATCTCTATCATTTACTAAGGATCTCTGCTCTAACGTGACACTTCCCACGTCGTCCATAGGCGCTCAGAGCCCGGGAAAAAACAGAATGTCGTCATTCCAGCCCCAGGCTGAAACACATTATCGCCTTTCTCAAGTGGCCGATCAAGGGACACTGGGCTTATGCTCGTGACCCGACCGCCCCCGCCTTTGGGATTTTTTCCTCTGTTTGCCGAAAAGGAGATTCCCTGTCGGAATATTATCGCTTTTCTACGAGAAAAATGTCGTAAAAATTGATTTTAAACAGCGGTTGACATGCTTCGAAGTACGGTAATGGAATATTTAGAATTTTATTGTCACGAATTGCGCCATGCGCGCGACACTTCTTTACTATTTCGGATAGTGTCTGGAACGCACGAACAAAACGCCGCTATTCGGATATAACGATGGATTATTTTGGACCAAACCAACATTTGTTATTGAAGTAGCAGTCCTGGGTGTGCATTCTGACGAAGACAACAAAAGGTAATCAAACTTTTATAATAGTAAATATGATTATGGTGAGTGCTAAACTTGCCGGGTGTCTAAATAGCGAGCCCGTGATGCCTGGGCTATGTACTTAGAATATTGCAAAATGTGCTTTCACCAAAAAGCTATTTTAAAATCGGACATATCGAGTGCATAGAGGAGGTCTGTATCTATAATTCTTAAAATAATTGTTATGCTTTTTGTGAACGTTTATCATGAGTAATTTAGTAAAATGTTAGCGAATTCCCCGGAAGTTTGCGGGGGGTATGCTAGTTCTGAACGTCACATGCTAATGTAAAAAGCTGGTTTTTAATATAAATATGAACTTGATTGAACAAAACATGCATGTATTGTATAACATAATGTCCTAGGGTTGTCATCTGATGAAGATCATCAAAGGTGAGTGCTGCATTTAGCTGTCTTCTGGGTTTTGGTGACATTATATGCTGGCTTGAAAAATGGGTGTCTGATTATTTCTGGCTTGGTACTCTGCTGACATAATCTAATGTTTTGCTTTCGTTGTAAAGCCTTTTTGAAATCGGACAGTGTGGTTAGATTAACGAGAGTCTTGTCTTTAAATAGCTGTAAAATAGTCATATGTTTGAGAAATTGAAGTAATAGGATTTTTAAGGTTTTGAAAATCGCGCCACAGGCTGCCAGTGGCTGTTACGTAGGTGGGACGAATTCGTCCCGCCTAGCCCAGAGAGGTTAAAATATATAGGTCCATTATAATTGACATACTTTCTTTCTATTTTTCTTTACTCAATCCTCCTGCGGCTCGCGGGCTGGATTTGCCCACCTCTGCCATAGACCAGGACCAGGACACTAAGTGTACCACACAAGGAACGGG
This sequence comes from Salmo salar, assembly GCF_965601325.2. Classification (NCBI taxonomy): domain Eukaryota; kingdom Metazoa; phylum Chordata; class Actinopteri; order Salmoniformes; family Salmonidae; genus Salmo; species Salmo salar. The sequence continues at coordinate 53,228,058 of NC_138307.1, forward strand.
GTGCCATTCCCTTCTAGATGTAATCAAGGTATTATTATTTATTTTTTTAAATGTTAACTAGGCAAGTCAGTAACGAACAAATTCCTATTTACAATGACGGGCTACACTGGCCAAACCCGGACGACGCTGGGCCAATTGTGCGCCGTCCTATGGGACTCCCAATCACGGCCGGTTGCGATCCAGCCTGGATTCGAGTGCACTACATTCAGTTCATCATCCGGGTCATGTCAGATCAGTGATTAGGCTAGCTCAAGGAAGGGAGGAAAGAAGGATCCATTAGAAATGTATATGGGACAGGCTCATAATGATACAGGTCAATGGGTCTGTCTGTGTTGTGATTATCATGCAGAGTCCCTCCACTCTCAGCGTCTCTGATTCAGAGCGACCTAATCTGGTTTAATGAGTCTGGTGGCGGAACGCAAGTGAAATATTTAAGGCTGCTGGATTTCCATATGACACACACAGGCTGTATTTCTACAGTATCTACAACACTTTGATGTTGATTTCAACTGGGGCCAAGGTCATCCAGGAGTGCCTACAGGTGAGTGAATCACCAGGGCAGGTTATTCTAGCGGTGCGTGTGCACATGTGTACCATACCCGGACGACACTGATATTATCGGACTCCCACTGAATCAGAAAGTGTATGAAGCTAAATCTATTCTGACCGAGGAGAACAAAAACATACAGCCTGCTCCCTCAGAGCAGAGGAGGTACAAGCCGGAAGCCGTACATAATCAGTCAAATCGATTAAAATATCATGTTTGTGAGATAAATGTTCTGGCCAAAGCCAGTTTTCCTTCCTTTTATGAGCTGGGAGCTAGAGGAGTGTATTTCTAATGTATTTCTCTGTCCCATTCACCTCTCCTCTTCTCCTAATTCTCTCCTCTTCTCCCCTCTTCTCATCCTTCTCTCTTCTCCCCTGTTCTCCTCCTTCTCTCCTCTCTCCTTTCCTCTGAGCTGTTCTAGAGTGAGCGCTGTCCTCTATAACTGTCACCTTGAAGCTTCACTGGTCCATCCCAGAAGTACGAGGACCTGCATACACAATCAGGTTCAATTTGTTTTTCCATTTCAACCTGATTGACAGTAATTCATTTAGCCAATGTGGTCTAATTAAATCAACCATCATCTTTTCTTAGTGAAAGAGGAGGCATTAGAGAAAGAAACAGAGAAAGAGAGAGAAAAAAAGAGAAAGGCCGAAAGAGAGAGCGAGATCAACAACAAGGCTGTCAGCTGTAAATCCACAGCCTTATTACATAGGCATCTCCACCAGGTGCCATTGAAGCCCTGATTAGAACCATATTACTTCCTAGGGATAACATTCACTTATCCATTGGCTTGGCCCTAACACAGCATAGACCAAGAATTCTCAAAGCTATATTTCAGTTCTCAAACAATTGATCTTTCACATTAAAAGCCATAAAAATAATTCCTGAAAATGTCCCAAAAAAGAACTATGAAATGGCAAGGGTCTGACTATCGATAAACAAAGTCCTTTTTAATGCAGAGCCAGAAAAATGGCAGTTGATTCTGGTAGCTAAAGAGACCAGCTTAAGCTTTACCTCAACAATACTGTAACGTGTGCGCTGGGAGTCAGGATGCAAGTTTAGGGAGTGCATAATTTAATAAACAAATGAACAAAACATGAACCACGAACAACACAGAAACAATGACGCCTGGGGAAGGAACCAAAGGGAGTGATATATATAGGGCAGGTAATCAAGGAGGTGATGGAGTCCAGGTGAGTCTGATGACGCGCAGGAGCGCGTAACAATGGTGACAGGTGTGTGCCATAACGAGCAGCCTGGTGACGGAGCACACATGTAAAATCCCTTTCAATTCTCTCATTCAGTTTGTTTTTCTCTATTCAACCCATCTGATTGCATGAGAGGATTTGGGAGGATTTTTTCACCCAAAAAATAACAGATTTAGAACATTACCATATTGAAAATCACTCATAGAAACAGTCCAACCCAGTTGCCAACACAGATTGGAATTTTAGAATCATCATAAGCCTTGCAGGCAGCATATGCAGACCCTCCTGATCATTTCAAAGCTAGGCAGTGTAGTCCATTACCTATTTAATAAATCCCTCTCAGCCTCAGCTTGTGCCCTAGCTCTGGGCTCGGCCCTGGTGTCAGGCTGCTGGTGGGTAGTGAACGGGCCAACACTGGGGCTGATACACTGAGTTGGATTAGTACATTAACTGGGAGGACTATAGCCAGAAATATAAACCCTCCATCTGAAATGTATAGGCCCTGTTCTGGGAGGCCTGTTTGGGGCTTGGGCACAGAATAAACACCAAAGCCCTCCAACTTTGAGGCAACAGCCCATCTATGAGAGAGGCTGCAGAGGAAGAGGGGAGGTGTTTAAAGGCAGCGCAAGTAGCAACATGTCATGTAGATCAACCCAATGGTTCATGAGAAAACATTTGTGTGGTACTTTGACCAAGTCCCAATGAGATATATATATATATATATATAATTTTTTTTTTATTTTTATTTTTTTACAAGAGACATACAATGGATGATACAGGACACTGCAGGTATAAAACAACGCATGCTGGTATATACACACACCTCCGTTTTCTTCCTACATATCAAACTTTTACAGTCACAAAGGAGACGATGATGATGTTGAAGCTGAGAGTTTGCTTACAAACCACACGCACAGTACCAGTCAAAAGTTTGGACACTCCTACTCATTCAAGGGTTTTTCTTTATTTTTACTATTTTCTACATTGTAGAATAATAGTGACGACATCAAAACTATGGAATAACACATATGGAATCAGGTGGTAACCCCCCCCCCCAAAAAAAGTGTTAAACAAATCTAAATATATTTGAGATTTTAGACACTTTGCACACTCTTGGCATACATACTTTTGGTAATGTTGTGTATAAACCCCACCCCAGTATAGAACAGATGACAGCATGAACACTCAACACTGAGGTTATGCACTGTACACAGAGCCAGACGGGAATTTTAGGGAATTATTGGAAGTAGAACAATTTGGGAGCGCGAGAGTGGAGACCCAGAGATCCACGGGGAAACTCTTGACACGGTTGTAACAGGCCAAGAGGACTTTGTTAGTATCAGCTGTTATTTGGAACTGGGCCTCCTAAACTAACCCCTCTCTGACCAGCAGGACATGATGTACTGGAATCACACACAGTCGCACAAAGACACAGAGAGACAAACACACACATGAGAGACAAGGTTAGGAAACACAAGGGATGGAATAGAAAGGAAAACACTGCGGATGGAACTGGAGGAGAATGCAGCTGCAAGCTTATGTTTTGCTTCTAGATTATATGACTGATCCACAAACAATGGCATTGAGATTCACAGAGAGGAGAGTCGTGCCGTTCCTATCACCGAGATTATGTCTTTTGTTTGGCCTAACACACACACACCTCTGTGTATGCCCAGCCTGGACAACCCCCGAGCATACGCCTGATAACCTCTTCCCTCACTTCACCACAGGAGAGAGGACCACACACACACACACACACACACACACACACACACACTGTGCGTTACCATACAAGGACAGTGGGACTCTCCTACTCCTCTCACATAGGATTCATGGTATGTTGCCTGACAAAAACAATTGTGCAATGTTTTTATGATCCACTTTCAAATAGCCCAATTTTCACATCTTTCTTGTCAGCGTTTACCTTTTATATAGCCATTGCTTTACCCGGCAAGGAGCAAGAGACATTCAACTTTGACCCGGTTGTTTGCGACCGTTGTCATGGTAAACCGACTCGACAGTAGCATGCCCTAAATTCCTCTTTAAATTCAGACCTGCTTTCATTCTTCACATTCGCAACAGTAAGTTAGCAGCTCACCATGCTTGTAAATAATGACCTTGTAATGTGTTCATTTTCCTGTTACGGGGAATAAAAACGTTGGCTAGAGTTAAACGTAAAACGTTGTCAGATATGTTCTGCTAATTCTATGATCTGGATAGTCAGCGAGATTGCAATGAACCAAAACATTGTCTAGAAGGTTGCTTTTAGTTGCCTGGCTTGTTAGATTGACCTATCCTAAAGACATTTTTAGTGAGCATATAACGTTGCTATATGAACCATGGTGCTGCGATGTTATTTATGTGTTTATACTTCTTGATGACAAGGACAAGTTTGATGTCGGATAACAACAATAAAATGTTCATGATTTAAAGCGTGGCAAAGCATACGCCGTCACAAAGAAATGCATTATTAATTTGTTTATGCAGGTCCTACGAAACATTAGAAGACTAATACCATTTATTTTCAAAATGATAGAATATTTTGCGTTTATGTTACTGGTCTGTGCAGCCTACAGGCTATGAATTAAAAGCTTTTCTGTGAAGCTTTGTGATTGACAAGTTGATGTCGGACAACAAAAGAATGTTCATGATTTAATATAGTGTCAAAGACGGTAAAATGAAAGGCGATGTTTATACTGAGGGGTTGGCGGGACTTTTAAAATGCATACATTACCAAAATCATGACTAGGTCGGTTGGCGGAAATACATGCAAAGGCTTTGTCGTCTAGACTACCTTCCAGATAAAGAAAAGGCGGCAAGAAGTTGGCAGCGTGATGAAGTTGGCGGCAAAACGTCTTGGTTAGAAAGGGGTATTACAGGGGGCTGAGAAGACAGACAGTAAACAGTGTGCTCTGCCTCTCCCTTCCTCTCTCTCCAGTCAGCCCCGGATTTTAAACAGCTACTCCTAAACCTGGAGAGAAAAATCTCATTTCACTCCCAACGACAGAATCAATATATTGTATTGGCAGACATTATGGGGCATGGCATAGGATCTCCACTCTTATTCACATCAGTAATTCCACCATTTGGACAGTGATTGTGTTGAAGGTGATGGAGGAACACACGGCCATTGTTGAGGTTCTCAGGAAGTGATTTTGTCCATCACAGCTGATGACTATGACATTACAGACCGCTGAGCAGCCAATTACACTATGACATTACAGACCGCTGAGCAGCCAATTACACTATGACATTACAGACCGCTGAGCAGCCAATTACACTATGACATTACAGACCGCTGAGCAGCCAATTACACTATGACATTACAGACCGCTGAGCAGCCAATTACACTATGACATTACAGACCGCTGAGCAGCCAATTACACTATGACATTACAGACCGCTGAGCAGCCAACTACACTATGACATTACAGACCGCTGAGCAGCCAATTACACTATGACATTACAGACCGCTGAGCAGCCAATTACACTATGACATTACAGACCGCTGAGCAGCCAATTACACTATGACATTACAGACCGCTGAGCAGCCAATTACACTATGACATTACAGACCGCTGAGCAGCCAATTACACTATGACATTACAGACCGCTGAGCAGCCAATTACACTATGACATTACAGACCGCTGAGCAGCCAACTACACTATGACATTACAGACCGCTGAGCAGCCAATTACACTATGACATTACAGACCGCTGAGCAGCCAATTACACTATGACATTACAGACCGCTGAGCAGCCAATTACACTATGACATTACAGACCGCTGAGCAGCCAACTACACTATGACATTACAGACCGCTGAGCAGCCAATTACACTATGACATTACAGACCGCTGAGCAGCCAATTACACTATGACATTACAGACCGCTGAGCAGCCAATTACACTATGACATTACAGACCGCTGAGCAGCCAATTACACTATGACATTACAGACCGCTGAGCAGCCAACTACACTATGACATTACAGACCGCTGAGCAGCCAATTACACTATGACATTACAGACCGCTGAGCAGCCAATTACACTATGACATTACAGACCGCTGAGCAGCCAATTACACTATGACATTACAGACCGCTGAGCAGCCAACTACACTATGACATTACAGACCGCTGAGCAGCCAACTACACTATGACATTACAGACCGCTGAGCAGCCAATTACACTATGACATTACAGACCGCTGAGCAGCCAACTACACTATGACATTACAGACCGCTGAGCAGCCAATTACACTATGACATTACAGACCGCTGAGCAGCCAATTACACTATGACATTACAGACCGCTGAGCAGCCAATTACACTATGACATTACAGTAGGGTAGGTTAGGTTTTTTTCCTGACCAGAATCACTAAGAACCAACAGAATAAATAGACATGTCTTTCCTCCCCAAAATAAAGTAATTCAAAGTTGGGAGTGATTGAGGGAGAAACTTGTAGTGAAGGGCGGAGGATATTGGGATGTGAATCATCACGTATAGTAATCCAAAGCAGATGCTTCTCTTCGTAATACCTCAAATATGAGTGAGGCTTAGCTGCAGTGTGTGTGTGTGTGTGTGTGTGTGTGTGTGTGTGTGTGTGTGTGTGTGTGTGTGTGTGTGTGTGTGTGCGTGTGTGCATTTAGCCGTTGAGCTCTAGCACGCTGTTGAAACAGTGGTGTTAATTACAGTTGATCCCTGGGTCTCACAGGAAGAGGGAGGGGTGATAGAGAAAATCCCAAGCCACTGCACCGCTGAACACCATGGCCTGCCTGGCATTCTGGCTCCTTCTGGGAGACTTTAATTTCCACTTTCCACAGACAAATCTGATGCTTGCATAACGCAGTCTCACACACACAGAGGCAATGACAGACACACCACACTCTCCGTATTAAAGCCTATTCCCACGCAGTATCAGTAGACAGAGCCAATCCAGTTTGAAGGTACACAGTTGATTATAGCGTGACTTGGACTGCAGTAGACAGTCTCCTTGTGAAGCACAACAGTCTTGTCTGCTGTGGATCTGTGTCCAGTGCCGTCTGATTTCACAATGACTGTTTATACTGACCTATCAGTTTGTCCTTTCCTGTGGCGCGGCTCCAGACAAGCCTAACAGACTGGACAAATGGATAACATATCATGCTTTAAAAGCTTGGTTGGCGACATGAAGAAAAACTGAACAGATATGAATTAGTGACCACAAAAGAGAGAGAGGGAGGCAGAGAGACGGGGGGGGGGCAGCTGAAGTTACCATGATAGCGTTCTCACATGGATAGGAAGTAGAGTAGTCTGTTTCCTGCGGCCTGTGGGCCTGACTTCCTGTGGATCAGAGGGAGGGCCTCTTATCTAGGGAGGGGCAGTAAATCACAGGCTAACCACAGACCACAAAACCATATGTCAGCGACAACAAATCAGCTGGCCCTGAATGTTTTGGCATTCGGTGAACGGTCGGGGAGGTACTCAGATCCAGACTTATTGCAGAGAAGAAACTAATGTCCGTGGGGCGTAGCATTTGGCCAGAGCAAGGAGTCTGGGTAGACAGGCAAGTATGTCAGACCACAACACAAAACAGAGGGGCTAACTGACCACAGGCCATGTAATATCAGCCACAACACAGAGAGACCTGACTGCCCAACACAGAGATCTAGGTCTACTCATACAATCAACTAGACCTTCAGAACTTTACCAAAACAGGATGTCACTCAAATATGGACCTTGAAGCCAGTCCCACTGCATTTTCCACCTCATTCTTCCCCTCTTATCAGGGACTGATTTAGACCTGGGACAACAGGTGGGTGTGATTCATTATCAGGTAGAAAATAAAACCAGTAGTAGTCCGGACCTCGTAGGGTAGGATTTGAATACCCCTTCAACCAACTGGCTCTTCAGCCACAGTGAGTCTGCTGAGTGGGTCAACATCTGTCTCCTAGAACCGGTCTAACCCAAAGAGGCTGTCAGAGTGTATCTAATGAAAAGAACCAGAGGACATAATGTCCATGAAAACTAGAGTGAATATAACTCCTCCATTTCTATATGTTCTCCATTTGCCTGTCCCTCCCATGAGACAACTACTCCAAGTCTCAGAGCGAGTGACGTTTGAAACGCTATAAGTGCGCACCCCGCTAACTAGCTAGCCATTTCACATCGGTTACACCAGCCTAATCTTGGGAGTTGATAGGCTTGAAGTCATAAACAGTGCAATGCTTGAAGCACTGCGAAGAGCTGCTGGCAAAACGCACGAAAGTGCTGTTTGAATGAATGCTTACTAGCCTGCTGCTGCCTACCACCGCTCAGTCAGACTGCTCTATCAAATCATAGACTTAATTATAATATAGTAAACACACAGAAATACGAGCCTTAGGTCATTAATATGGTCGAATCCGGAAACTATAATCTCAAAAACAAAACGTTTTTTTTTATTTCAGTGAAATACGGAACCGTTCCGTATTTTATCTAACGGGTGGCATCCCAAAGTCTAAATATTCCTGTTACATTGCACAACCTTCAATGTTATGTCATAATTACGTAACATTCTGGCAAATTAGTTCGCAACGAGCCAGGCGGCCCAAACTGTTGCATATACCCTGACTCTGCGTGCAATGAACGCAAGAGAACAGATATAATTTCACCTGGTTAATATTGCCTGCTAACCTGGATTTCTTTTAGCTAAATATGAAGGTTTAAAAATATATACTTCTGTATATTGATTTTAAGAAAGGCATTGATGTTTATGGTTAGGTACAGTCGTGCAACGATTGTGCTTTTTTCGCAAATGCGCTTTTGTTAAATCATCCCCCGTTTGGCAAAGTTGGCTATCTTTGTTAGGAAGAAATAGTCTTCACCCTGACTCTGTTGCAAGAGGTGACACATTTTCCCTAGTTAAAAGAAATCCATGTTAGCAGGCAATATTAACTAAATATGCAGGTTTAAAAATATATACTTGTGTATTGATTTTAAGAAAGACATTGATGTTTATGGTTAGGTACACGTTGGAGCAACGACAGTCCTTTTTCGCAAATGCGCACCGCATCGATTATATGCAACGCAGGACAGGCTAGATAAACTAGTAATATCATCAACCATGTGTAGTTAACTAGTGATTTATGATTGATTGATTGTTTTTTATAAGATACGTTTAATGCTAGCTAGCAACTTACCTTGGCTTCTTACTGCATTCGCGTAACATGCAGGCTCCTCGTGGAGTGCAATGTAAAGCAGGTGGTTAGAGCGTTGGACTAGTTAACCATAAGGTTGCAAGATTGAATCCCCGAGCTGACAATGTAAAAATCTGTCGTTCTGCCCCTGAACAAGGCAGTTAACCCACTGTTCCTAGGTCGTCATTGAAAATAAGAATGTGTTCTTAACTGACTTGCCTAGTTAAATAAAGGTGAAATAAATATAAAATAAATAATAATAAAAAAATGTTTAAAAAAATATATATAATAAAATCGGCAAATCGGTGTCCAAAAGTACCGATCACCGATTGTTATGAAACATTTAAATCAGCCCTAATTAAATCGGCCATTCCGATTAATCGGTCGACCTCTAAACAAAACATCACGCAAAGCAGCTGCAACTGTCAGTAAGTGTGTCCGTGATTGAGTCTTTGAATGAAGAGGTGTTTTTGCAGCTCGTTCCAGTCGCTAGCTGCAGTGTACTGAAAAGAGGAGCGACCCAGGGATGTGTGTGCTTAGGGGACCTTTAACAAGGTGTGACTGGTAGAACGGGTGTTGTAGGTGGAGTAGGGCTGCAGTAGATATCTCAGATAGGGGGGAGTGAGGCCTGAGAGGGGTTTATAAATAAGCATCAACCAGTGGGTCTTGCGATGGGTATACAGAGATGACCAGCTTACAGAGGAGTATAGATTGCAGTGATGTGTCCTATAAGGAGCATTGGTGGCAAATCTGATGGTGGAATGGTAAAGAACATCTAGTCGCTCGAGGGCACGCTTACCTGCCGATCTATATATTACTCTGTCTCCGTAATCTAGCATGGGTAGGATGGTCATCTGAATCAGGGTTAGTTAGGACGCTGGGGTGAGAGGAGCGATTACGAGAGGAAACCAAGTCTAGATTTAACCTTTGCCTGCAGCTTTGATATGTGCTGAGAAAAGGCCAGTGTACCATCAAGCCATACTCCCAAGTACGAGGTGACTACCTCAAGCTCTAAACCCTCAGAGGTACTAATCACACCGGTAGGGAGGGGCCATTCTTCTTACCAAACCACATGACCTTTGTTTTGGAGGTTTTCAGAACATGGTTAAGGGCAGAGAAAGCTTGTTGGAAACTAAGAACATCTTGTTGTTGAGTGTTTAACATAAAATCCGGGGAGGGGCCAGCTGTATAAGACTATCATCTGCATATAAATGGATGAGAGAGCTTCCTACTGCCTGAGCTATGTTGTTGATGTATATTGAGAAGAGTGTGGGGCCTAGGATCGAGCCTTGGGGTACTTCCTTGGCGACAGGCAGTGGCTGAGACAGCAGATGTTCTGACTTTATACACTGCACTCTTTGAGAGAGGTAGTTAGCAAACCAGGCCAAAGACCCCTCAGAGACACCAATACTCCTTAGCCGGCTCACAAGAATGGAATGTTCTACCGTACCAAAAGCTTTGGCCACGTCAATAAAAATATCAGCACAACATTGATTAGAATCAAGAGCAATGGTGACATCATTTAGGATCTTTAAGGTTGCAGTGACACATCCATAACCTGAGCAGAAACCAGACTGCATACCAGAGAGAATACTATCAAAAAAGCCAGTCAGAAAAACGTGTCAATAATCAACTAACACTTTTGATAAACAGGGCAAAATAGAAATTGGCCTATAACAGTTAGGATCAGCTTGATCGCACCCTTGAAAAAAAAAGGACGCACCGTGGTTGCCTTCCAAGCAATGGGAACCTCCCCAGAGAGGAGAGACAGGTTAAAAAAGAGGGAGGAGCATCGGGGCTAGTCGCATTAGAAGGGATGGGAGATGAGGAAATGTTGGATGGGCAGGGAGGCATGGCTGAGTCAAATTGGAATCCTGACTTAATGAAGTGGTGATTACAGAGCTCAGTCATGTGCACCTTGTAAGTAACAACCACATCATCAACATTAAGGGACATGGGCAGCTGTGAGGAGGGTTTATTCTCCATGTCTTCAACCGTTTTCCAGAACTTCTTGGGGTTAGACCCACAGAGAGAGAACTGCTCCTTAAAGTAACGAACTTTGGCCTTCCAGATAGCCTGATTGCACTTATTTGTGACTCATGACCTGGATTTGGTCTTATGTAGCAAAATTTGAAATTGTGTTTTTTTTTACATTTTATAAAAGTAGAGACTCAGAGCTACAAAATGGTATAACGTACACTGCATTTGAGGAGCAATGGGAAAGTAATTCTGCTTTGAAAGTTGATCAACTTGTAAACTAACTTTTGAGAAAATGGCCTTTGAATGTTTTGATATCTAGTGAAGAGCTCTTCTTTGTCTACACCCACTGAGCATCGTTCACACCCTCTTAAGCTTTAGCCCCACCCATCTCGGAGCGCTCTCGGAGCGCACACTTGATGCTCTGGCCGATGATTTGTTTACCTATGGATAACATGAAAACAGCCTAACCAGCTCCGCTGTCAACAATTTCATTACGCATTTTTGCAGACGTTTACTGACACCGGCCATATTCACCGGGTGTTGTACACACGTCATGTAACGTTAGCTAACGAGCCGGCTAATGTTAGCTTGTTAAACAACAATGAACAGTGCCAACAATGCAACAGTGCTGGGAGCTAACCAACCAGGTGCAATGTTAGCTAGCTAACATTAGGCTCCAACTAGAAAAGCAAACAGCTCTGGGATACAAATAATAATGTCAGCTAGGGAGCCAGCTAACAGTACACTTTAGCTTGAAATTAAACCTCTTTCTGAAAATGTAGCTAGCCAATGCTTGACTAAGGCTAAACTATCTTACATGCATGATGGACGCGTATTCCCTGTCAGGAATGCCATACCACGGTTGCCCTTAGTTTGAAGATGTAATCCGGAGACAGGTGTTTTCTCCATCTCTTTATCTATCATACTCTAATTCCACTGATTTCAAAACTTGATCCTCCAGAAAGTGTAGAGCAACAATTATGCAGCTCCACTATACAATAAAAATGTTTAAAAGCTGCATTCGACAGCATTACCAACACAGATTGACAAGCTCAAATAGACAGAAGCCTGCTGTATGGCAGACCAATCCGAACTCATCTCTCGGCATGTCCAGCCCACTCATTATCTCAACCAATCATGGCTAGTGGGAAGGTTGACAACTTTTTCTGTGGCATAACCAACAAGGCTCATAATTTAACAATTTTATTCGTATTTACAGATGGCATACAAGTTTGTTATTAAGGCACATGAAAGTTCACACGTTTTGATTTTAAAATATTTTTTACGTTCAAAATGGCTCTCCTGTGAAGTCATGACTTGTGACACATGCCTAGTTTCCTGAATCGGATCACATCTCTCATTTGCCTGAAAGAGGGTCAGTCAGTCAGATCACGGTCGAACCAGGGGCTGAACCTGTTCTTAATTCAAATTTTCTTTATGGGGGCGTGTTTGTTAACAATACCACTGAAAATATAGAAAAAGAAGCTCCTAGCATCTTCGACAGAGGGGATCAAGCTGATTCTATACCAATTTACAGAGGCCAGGTCATGATTGAAGTCTTGCTCATTCAAGTTTTTTACCAACCATCTATGACAAATAAGGACAGGTCGTTTCACTGAGCAGCCATTACGAACACAGGCTATAAAACAGTGATCACTAAGGTCATTACAGAAAACACCAGACTGATACCTATCAGGATTATTTGTAAGGATAACATCAAGGAGAGCCTTTTCTGGGTGTTTGGAGTCATACCTTGTGGGATTGGTAAAGAATCTGAGAAAGATTTAGGGAGTCCCACTGCTTTAGGACTTGGTCAGGTGGTTTAAGCATGTCCCAGTTTAGGTCACCTAGCAGTACAAATTCAGACTTAGTTTAATGGGAAAGGAGAGCACTTAGGGCAGGTAGGGTACAGGCCGGTGCCGATGGTGGACGATAACACCTAGCAACAGTCAACAAAGAGCTATTTGAAAGTGTAATGCTTAATACCAGCCAATAAAATAGTTTGGGGACAGACTTGGTGGAGACAACCGAGCACTGAAGGTGTTCCTTGGTAAAGATTGCCACTCCACCACCTTTGGAAGATCCGTCTTGGTTATAACCAGAAAGGTTAACATCAGTGTTCAAAACACTATTTTTTTAACCATGTCTCAGTAATGACCAACACATCTGGATTGGAGCTGTGAACCCACACTTTCAATTGATACATTTGAGGTAATAAGCTTCTAGTGTTAATGTGCAGAAAACCCAGGCTTTTACTAGCAGAAACCAGTGAGGCAGATATCCGAGCACAAGTTAGAATTGGGGCTAGCAACAGTAGATGGGCCAGGGTGTACATGCACATTTCCAGATATCATCAGCAGTAAAACAATCAAGGCACGGCAGAGGACAGGAAGAGCTTGGCAGTGTTGATTTATGACATTTGAATGTGCATTAGATGGCAACCAGGTCATATTGTACAGCAATTTCATCAGGTAACATGAATACAAAGCCGGCGAGAGGTGATTAGAAAAGGATGGGAGGCCAAGAGTCCGTGTAACCAATATAGAGTCAGAGTTCCGTGGGTGGGAACTAACAGTCTGTCCCACGGTTGGGTAAACCGTGGCGTCTCTATTACCTATATTATGACGCATTACCCTATTATTATAAAGATAATAACAGGCCATTATATAATGGTACCATTATTATGATCTAATACCCTATTATTGGCCTGATCCCTTAGCCTTATGTGTTTATGTGAGAGTGTGAGCATGTGTGTGTTCGTCCTGAGTGGGAGAAAAGCTGCCCTACAGCCACAGAGGTTCTCATGAGACGCTACACAAGGTCAGGTCTCCACCATTCCTCCAGACTCCTTCTTTGAAGCCTCTCCTAATCTAATAGAGCCACAACTGGGAATTTAGATTCATTCTGCTTTTCAGTTACCACTTACACCAGAGAATATCTGTATTGACAAGGATTAGAGTTGGATGATAAATTGGGCTAATGATCCGATCCCCATGTTGCTTTTGGTGCAGTGAGGTCATTATCAAATGTTTTGGAGCAGTGTTCCATCCTCCCAATGCTGCAGACTGAGCGGAGAAGTAAAATAACGGTCTGCTCCTCTCTGCAGTAACACCACCAGACAAATCAATGCAGAGCTCTTCCCGCTGTGTACCATAGAAATACATCTGATGAAACAACTAGACCTACATTAAAAAAAAAAAGTCAAATAGTAAAGACTTCATCCTGAGATAAGAGGATGAAACAAAGTACTCCAACAGCAGTGTTCACCTTCAGTTAACGTCCTCGTCTGTAGTCATGGGACCTTGAAAAACAGATCATACCTCCGACTCACGCTCCTCTACTGAAACACATGATTAAGACAGCAGCCTCGTGTGATCATGGCGGATCAGCGCTCGCAGCTCAACCAACAGGTCGGTAAGGCCTGGTTCTCCACAACAACTAAGGATTCAAACATGATATGGTATTTGTTCAGTAGCAGATGACCTTCTGTTTGTGCAGATGAGAGATCAAGGTACCCAAGTGTTTTCTTATCATGGCTCCTAAGAAATTAGTGTCTGTTGTCGCAAAGAGATTAGAGAGAGGAAGAATGATGGTGGAGTGGATCAACATGTATTAGAGGATATAATTCCCTTCTTAAAAGAACAGAAAGCTATATTCTATAAAACAGTATATTAGAATCCAGCGAAACATTTTAATTTCCAATAAGTCACCGGAAAGAGTCGAGACTCGCATACTTTCCACATCACTAAAACAAAACAAATGTTATGCTTTTAATAACACTATTAGCATTAGCAACAGCATAGTGTATTTGTTCCCACACGGTCAGACAAGTTGTCCTGATCCTAGCCTGGCTCTACAATAGCTTATCCTAAACGGGAGTCCCTGAGGCCAAACCTCCTGAGTACGGAATGTAAACATGTATCTGGCACTGGCTCACATCCCTCCATGTCTGGTCACTAGTAAGTAAACAAGACTTTGGCTGCATTTACACAAGCAGCCCAATTCTGATCTTTCTTTCACTAATTGGTATTTTGACCAATCAGATCGGCTCTGGAAAAAATCTTATGTGAATAGATCTGATGTGATTGGTCAAAATACCAATTAGTGGGAAAAAAAGCTGAATTTTGCTGCCTTTGTCAACACAGCCTTAGTGTCCTAATGGACAGCAGTACTCAGGACATTACAAGTGCAGTGGGTACAGTGCAGAGGGGACACATCAATGAAATTGGACATGATCATTGGAAGGTAGCTAGGTGAACAGACTAAATTATTGAGCAAAGTATGCAAACACAAACCCACGCACATAGGTATTTATTTTATTTAACCTTTATTTAACCAGGTAGACCAGTTGAGAACAAGTTCTCATTTACAACTGCGACCTGGCCAAGATAAAGCAAAGCAGTGCGACACAAACAACAACACAGAGTTATACATGGAATAAACAAACGTACAGTCAATAACACAATAGAAAAATATATATACAGTGTGTGCAAATGAGGTAAGATTAGGGAGGTAAGGCAATAAATAGGCCATGGTGGCGAAGTAATTAAAATGTAGCAATTAAAACACTGGAGTGATAGGTGTGCAGAAAATGAATGTGCAAGTAGAGATACTGGGGTGCAAAGGAGAAGATAAAAAACTATAACAATATGGGGATAAGGTAGTTGGATGGGCTATTTACAGATGGCCTATGTATAGGTGCAATGATCTGCAAGCTGCTCTAACAGCTGATGCTTAAAGTTAGTGAGGGAGATATGAGTCTCCAGCTTCAGTGATTTTTGCAATTCATTCCAATCATTGGCAGCAGAGAACTGGAAGAACTGGAACGTGTGCTACAGGTGGGTGCTGCTATGGTGACCAGTGAGCTGAGATAAGGCAGGGCTTTATCTAGCAAAGACTTATAGATGACCTGGAGCCATTGGGTTTGTCGACGAATATGAAGCGAGGTCCAGTCAACGAGAGCATACAGGTCGCAGTGGTGGGCAGTATAGTGATGCTAGACGGGCGGGCAGGTGCGGGCAGCGATCGGTTGAAAAGCATGCATTTAGTTTTACTTGTATTTAAGAGCAGTTGGAGGCCACAGAAGGAGTGTTGTATGGTGTTGAAGCTCGTTTGGAGGTTTGTTAACACAGTGTCCAAAGAAGGGCCAGAAGTATACAGAATGGTGTCGTCTGCGTAGAGGTGGATCAGAGAATCAACAGCAGCAAGAGCGACATCATTGATGTATACAGAGAAAAGAGTCGGCCCGAGAATTGAACCCTGTGGCACCCCCATAGAGACTGCCAGAGGTCCGGACAACAGGCCCTCCGATTTGACACACTGAACTCTATCAGAGAAGTAGTTGGTGAACCAGGCGATGCAGTCATTTGAGAAACCATGGCTGTTGAGTCTGCCGATAACAATGTGGTGATTGACAGAATCGAAAGCCTTGGCCAGGTCGATGAAGACAGCTGCACAGTACTGTCTTTTATCGGATGGCGGTTATGATATCGTTTAGGACCTTGAGCGTGGCTGAGGTGCACCCATGACCAGCTCGGAAACCAGATTGCATAGCGGAGAAGGTACGGTGGGATTCGAAATGGTCGGTGATCTGTTTGTTTGTTTTTTTGTAACAGTATTTTTATTGGAGTTTCACAATTTTCACCCATATTAAGAGATACAACAACAAGGACAAGGCAAAAAAAAAACGCACTCACTTACACATATCCGTATGTATGCATGCACCCACACACACACCCACACACCCACCCCATCCCCCCATTGCGTCTCTCAATACATACATTTAATCAAACATGAACAGAGAAAAAAAAAAAACAATTATAATAATAATAAATAAATAAAATACAAAAAAATTAAAATACATGAAAATAAAGAGCTCAGTTTAAACCAAGAAGTTGAGTTCCCCACATGGAACGTACAGTGTAATTCTGAAATACATAGATCACCATTCTAAGAGAATCCTTGCAGCATAATAGCTGACACTTCAGGTTCTAGGTAATTTAGGTAAGGTTCCCATACTTTGTAGAACTGATCTGTCTTAGAATGCAATGTACATGTCAGATATTCCAGCGGTACCCATTCAAATAGTATCTTATGCCAATCTTTAATAGAGGGAACCTTATCACTAATCCACTGTAAAAGTATGTTTTTCCTTGCTGCGAAGGTGAGGATGTTGTAAAGCCTCCTCTTACCCACAGAAGTTACATGCCTACTAGGTAGACCTAACAGTAGAGAGACTGGGTCCAATTCTAGATCGACCCCTAGGATCTTTTCAATTTCTTGCAGAACACCAGACCAATATCTTTGTATTTTGGTACATGACCATAAACAATGTGTTAGGGTGCCTGTATCAGTTTTACATTTAAGACATTGAGGAGAGGAGGAAGAGGGGCTAAAAGCATGTCTGCGATTTGGGGATATATGCAATCTGTGTATTATTGGTGATCTGTTTGTTAACTTGGCTTTCGAAGACAATAGAAAGGCAGGGTAGGATAGACATCTGTAACAGTTTGGGTCTAGAGTGTCTCCCCCTTTGAAGAGGGGGATGACCGCGGCAGCTTTCCAATCTTTGTGGATTTCAGACGATACGAAAGAGAGGTTGAACAGGCTAGTAATAGGGGTTGCTCTTTCAGAACATCAGCTATCTGGATTTGGGGGAAGGAGAAATGGGGGAGGCTTGGGAAAGTTGCTGTAGGGGTGCAGAGCTGTTGACCGGGGTTGGGGTAGCCAGGTGGAAAGTATGGCCAGCCCTATTGAAATTCTCAATCATCGTGGATTTATCGGTGGTGACAGTGTTTCCTAGCCTCGGTGCAGTGGGCAGCTGGGAGGAGGTGCTCTTATTCTCCATGGACTTCAGTGTCCCAGAACATTTTAAAAAGTTTGTGCTACAGGATGACAATTTCTGTTTGAAAAAGCTAGCCTTAGCTTTCCTAACTGCCTGTGTATATTAGCTCCTAACTTCCCTGAAATGCTGCATATTGCGGGCGCTGTTCGATGCTAATGCAGTAGGCGTGCACACACACACACACACCATTAAGCATGCTATTGACAGACACAGCAGGGAAGGCCATTCTATAGAGCATTGCAGAGGAAAGAACAGAGCAGTGAAGAAAGGATTTCACTTACTGCCTATGGAGACAGTCAGGGTCTCTTGCTCTCACTCTCTTCCTCCTCCTACTCTCTCTTACAATCTTCCTCTCACTCCATCTCTCTCTCTGTAACCAGCTGTACGCATAAGTGCAGTGGCAGACCTGGGGAGCCCCTCACATTTTCAACAGCCTTGGTACGTGCACACTTAACACACACACACACACACACACACACACACACACACTACTGATTACCATAGTCTGATTAATCACGTCTGGGCCAATAGGAACTGCGACTAATGCCCTCTCCCTCTATTGGACCATCCAAAACAAGGCATATCCTCATCCATTAATCTAGCAATTGCTGTAGAATGAACTAGCAGTACATTCACCATCCTGAGTTGCACCCAGATAACTGACCCCCGAATCTAGCACTTAATGATTTGCCAGTCAGTCCCAGTCAGACGAGCGTTGAACTGAGAGTGAGTGGATTAAATGTTGGCCATTACCTTCTCGTCTTTAGCACCAGGCATGAATCAACTGTGCCTGCATGTGCTTCTGCATCGGGCCTGGGGGCAGAGTACACCCCTCCCTCTGCAACCTTCTGTTGTAAGATGAGTCCATGTCCTGCTACAAGTAAATATGTGTGTATTGAAGTCCGTATTAGTATATTGGAATTGTGTATTCATGGTACGTGTAAAATAAATAAAGTATCATGAGATTTACATTAAGTTGCATAAAAAAAATACATTGGATTGAACACAAGCAGGCTTTGCACTGAGCCCTGGCTTGGAGTGGGAGGTTAGTGGTAAATTAGGTCAGTGATATCTCGGGTACTGACAGATCACTCACTCATAGATATGGCCAGTCGTAACAACTCAAGAGTTCAAGTTGAAGATGTATACTCCATCATAGTACCACCACAGACTAAGGTATGCAGTGCAGCGGTGCCCCTGAATAGGACTCAGTAATAACTATGTTGCAGCACAGCCAAACACAATTGATACATACCAAATGGCACCCTAATCCCTATACGGTGTCTTAATTTGGAACAGGGCCCATAGGGCTCGTCAAAAGTAGTACACGATATAGGGAATAGGGTGCCATTTGGGATGTACCGTACAGTGTGCTTCTACATCTGCATTGCTTGCTCTTTGGGGTTTTTAGCTGCCGATGTAAAAATGGCTTTATAAAATAAGATTGATTGACTAACAGCCTTTTCACAGCTTACTGTAAGCAGAAAATTAAACTCACTTGTATTCACTGCAGGTGGTTTCGTTCATTAGTGGCTTGTGGCGTGGAACCAGAGGTATGTTGTGTTTAGGGAGGAAGTGGAAGAGCAATAGGACAGAGTTGCTGAAATGCAGAGAGTTTATGGTGTTTCCAGTGAATCATACAACAGCTTTGACAAGGGGCTGTCATCACCTGGTAGTGTCAAAACAATCAGCAGTAGAAATGTTAGACCATTCTTACTCTCGTCTCCCGCTGATGAGACCGAGCTAGAGCAAGAGCGAGTGAGAGCGAATGAGACAGGAAGCCTTTCATCAGTGTAGCAGCTCCACCCAGCCAGCCACTTATATAGCTGTCCCTACTTCAACCACAGTTCACATGATCCCAGAGGTGGAAATGAGTGTGGACACAAAACGTACACACACTGCTGACAGATGTCCAGGAAAAGTTGAGTGGCTGCTGTATCCCGGTGGAAACACCTGCAGAACCTGCATCTCCTCCTGACAGCTGGAAGCCTATTCCCAGCTCTTATCCTATTTACAAAGCGCTCTCTCACACACTAACCTCTATCCATCTATGTCTCCCCAGGTCTCTTTTTTGATTCGCTCACTTTTGTTTTCTCAATCTACATCTCTCGCTCCACTCACCTCCGTCAGATTGTTCTATTTAGCCTGACAAACAGAAACCTTTCTCGCCATCATTCCTTTGCAGCACCATTCTCAAATTGAAACTCCAATCCTTAGGGTGCATCTAGGTTCACAACAAAGCTTGTTTCATTAACACAGCCTGTTGAGAATCACACTATGGAGAGTGCTGCAGTAAAGCTAAGACCGCTAGCAATGTCACTTCTCCTTAAATGTTGCTTCGTGGCCTCGTCTGTAGGCCCCACACACACACACACACACACACACACACACACACACACACACACACACACACACACACCACACCCCTAAGCCCCAAAACTTGATCTGAGTTAAAGAGGCGGGCCTAGAGCCTCCACCTCCAATGGGAGAGCAGTATTCACCAGTGGGCATGGAGAAGAAGGGGAGCGGGCCATGTTTCTCTAACTGTTTATTATGCGGGATTCCCCAAGCACTCCCCCAGCTGCCAAACTAAGCCAGAGGAAAGGACTGCAGCACACACATACACAGCCTTGTCTGTCTACCAAGGCAGTCTGACTAGGTCTCTTTGCCCCCCCCAACTACACTCCAAGTGTCAGTTACAGGTCATATCCTCCAACCACTTCCCTATTCTCGTTCATTCCGCCTTCCTCCTCCTCTCTCACTTCAAGAAACCAGCGTGGGAAGCAGGGGAGGGAGAGTGAAATGAATCCACACTGCATGTCTTAAACATGGCTCCTCATCCAGCTTTCTCTGCCACTCCTGGGTTGCATCCCAAATGGAAGCCTATTCCCTATAGAGTGGACTACTTTTGACCAGGGCCAATAGGGAATAGGGTGCCATTTGGACGGCATACCTGTGTGAGCTACATAAATCGTCCAGTGTGTGTGTAATATGCACATCCAAAACACCTTTATGAAAGCTACTGCAGCTTGCTGAAACGTTCTCTATATTGTGGTTAGTGGTATATCAAATCACTTGGGAGCTGCATTTGCTGTGTGTAGACTTTCTTTCTTTGTTCTAAGTGTTTACATCTGCTCTCCCAGCAGGTCCCTCCCTCCTCAGGTCCCAAATGGCACCCTTTTCCCTATATAGTGCACTACTTTTGACCAGAGTCCTATGGGCCCTGGTTACAAGTACTGTGCCTCATAGGAAATAGGGTCCATTTGGAACGCAGGCATACTGTGTGCGCCAGCGCAGAAATGATCTGAAGGCTAAAGGGAGAGAGGGATAAGTGAATTAAAGATGCTGGCTGAAAACAACCTGGTCGTTGATGAATGGCATCTGTAAAGTAAGTGTGTGTGTGTCCTTTAGAGTCAGCCCCTCTGCGACTCCACACAGCCCAGGAATAATAAATGAGTTGTACCATTCCTCATCTCTGGCAGCCGTCCACCTTCTGCTGAGGTAATACTGTAGATGCCAGTGTGACACACAGAGGTGAGACTCATCAGGGAGGTCATTAAAGGCCTCAGCCACAACAGCAATATCCCAGTGAGCAATATTAGCTAGTTGAAGCAACGTCGTGCTGACGTCTTATTTGTTACGTCATGGCCACCCAGGGTGGATACTGAAAGAAATGGGACGTTTTTAAACACAAGTATTTTTAATTACCAGAAAAATAAAAAAAATTCTCAGTGGGAGGTAGAGGACTCTGAATGACTATGTTTTTGCCTGGTGGGAGGCGTGGGGGAGACACTTCCATAGTCCTCAGTGGGTTTAGCTCAGTCATGCGTTCAGAGTCTGAGTCAAAGGGCTTAGAGTGCATACAGGGTTACGGTACACTAGGGTAGCTGCCTGTTCTGGCTGGCCAACCACTGTGAACCAGTGTACTTCAGGGAGTGTGCACTAGGTAGGGCACTGACTCTTGGGAGCGTTTACTGAAACAGAGGAGGAAACATCAAACAAGCCTCTTCGGATTGGTTCTGTCTCCAGGTACACAAGGACAAAAGGGGAACAGAGAGGAGAATCCCCCTGTGAATTAACGGGAGTCACGAGGACACAGGCTGGGTTGTGACACACACACACCCCTCTCCAGCGGCCCACTGTCTGGGTCCCATGGGACCCTCTCAACACCAGAGAGAAAGAGGGACATGAATCCTAAATCAAAGGGCATCAGGTTCCTTCCGGGATGTAGGGGGGCATAGGGGACGTGGAGGGCACAAGGTCTGCATAACAGCCCAATACATGGGCTGACCAGCAAAGAAATTGAGAAGAATTTCAGAAATCACGGGCAATGCAAATTGCAAAATTGCACACCATGCACTGCCAATGCAATGCTGTCAAAACATAAACTGGACAAAATAGGCCTAATTGTTCTCAGTCCAAAATGCTGCTCTTTGTGTCTCAGAAAGATATCTCATCTAGAAGTGTGACAGTGATTCAGCCAACGGTCCAACTTGAGTCCATGCCATCACCAGTGTGCCATAATAATACTAGCGGAAGAGGAAACAGCGGCACTAAATAAACAGCACAGCGGTACAGTATGTATAGCTTGAGATAGGTCTACTAACTGGAGTATGTTTCCTATTTAAATGACATGCTATTAGCTCACTGTATGTGTCAGTTGCTTCTCTCCAAATGGCCGTAGCAGAGAATTAAAAGAGATAGTGGTGAAGGAAAGACAACTGAATAGCACTGCAAGGCTTAAAACTTTATATACATGTGTTTCCTCAAACACTGACTTATCAACCCAAATATGAATGTGCAACAAACTCAAGACAATTTCAGGGGTGTAATAATGTAGTGTCTGTTGCAAGTACACACGGGTCTAGCAGCATAGTGTCTGAGGGAAGGAGGCCCCAACAAGTCAAGCCTGTTCAGCCGAGAGCTGTGAGTCACACTGGCTTGTCAAACTCCATCACAGACAGTAATGACTAGCTCTGAGGAAAAACCAGACCTCGAACTGTGTGTGTCCATAAGAAGGGGATGTGGAGGAGATCTTTCCAAAATACTCCAGAAGGGCAGTGGGAAGAGAATCTGAAAATCTCAACTGCCGTCAAACAAAGCAGCCTGCCAGCGACAGGAGGACACATCAAGTGTTTCCATAAAGCGCGGTGGCTTTGAAAAATCTAACTTACTTGATGAAGCAGCGGGCTCCTTCGAACGTATATCCCTCCTCCCATCCCGTTGGTAAATCTATGCGGGAAAGAGAAGGGGCAGAGGGGGGGGGGGGGGTAATGAATAGGCTACGAGACAAATACATCGCAACACACACAAGCGGCTGATAGGAGCAGAGATCTGCGCGTGACCGAAAACACCGTTTCCCAAGCCAGCCCCTTACGCAATATTTATAGCCTACGGATATGCTATCCATTAATGATATATAGCCTAGTGCGGATGATCGAATAGCCTCATGTCATTTCTATTCGTATCCGTTATTCAACATATTGTATTGACAGGAGTGAGATTGTCAATGCCTAGCAAGCAGGCTTTTACAGTGTGCGGACCTATGCATTCCGCGCACGATGTCTTCCCTCTAATGCAATGGATATGGAACGATAACGTCCTTATCCGAAGTCATTTTCACAACAATACAAACATTTGTTGCATTCAACATTTGTAGCGAGTTACGCATCAATATTTCACGTTATCATTTTATCAACAGCTGTTGTTAGAATTGTTACAAAATAACTGCCCAGTGCTTCGGCTACGGGCTTACGCCTTACAGTTTAGTCTAAAACCCTGGCAAGTGGCAAACAAT
Source organism: Salmo salar (assembly GCF_965601325.2). Classification (NCBI taxonomy): domain Eukaryota; kingdom Metazoa; phylum Chordata; class Actinopteri; order Salmoniformes; family Salmonidae; genus Salmo; species Salmo salar. The sequence goes on from NC_138307.1 coordinate 53,251,593, forward strand.
AATGTAAAACAAACAAAAAACGAACTTCTTCGTTTATGAATGTGAATGCATACGTGACCGAACTTTCAACAACTCTGTCGCAATGCCTAGGTGACATTAATTGGCGGCTCAACTTGATGGTCTGAGCGCAGAGGAGAGAAAGATAGACGGCTGTTGCTTGCGGCAGAGAGTCTTCGCTCAACGTTTATCGGTGGTTTCTGAAACCATTTAAAACCGAGACTCTTGCCGTATGTAACGATTGGAAGAGTTCGATGAGAACCGTTTTTACCTGGGGTTTTTCTGTGCCCCGTTATTACGGCCTCTCCGGTGACGGGATGCAGCCAGGTCGTACTCTTGGCTTCTTCACTGTTGGGTAAGAAACGGGGAGAAGGTGAACACGCAAATAACACAGACATAAACAAACGCGTCGAAACATAGCCAATTCACTTCCATGCGCTGTATCCTGAAAATATTTACTTGATGAAGAATATCCTTCCGTCCCGAGTAACCCCATAACTCCAAGAAGAAGGCAGGCAGGAGAGCCAGTCTGGGTTTAGATCCGCCGCCATGTCTAGCAGAGGACGGAGACTGGAGTGCGCGTAACCGTGCCGTGGGCGCGTACTCGGAAACCCTAAGCAACTGGGCGCGGGGAACCTCTGGGGGGCGGGAGCGTGCTAGCATGGTAGAGGTCTCCTTTTTTTTTTTTTACCTTGTTTTCAAAACTTTTATTGAAACAAATTATATTTTGTAAGTGTAGTAGAGTGATGTTGTTCCCCTAGATTATGCAACAAGTTGCGCACAAGGACAGTTCAAGTAGGCCAGGTCAAGAGGGGATGTTAATAAGTTAATAACAATAATAATAATTCAATGTGTTTTCTTTATTTAATTACAGCAGCATAGTTAATGTTATTTTTCGGTGTACAAACATTTTTTGATATCTATATTGTAAATACACCTAATTGTAAAAGTTTGTATATTTTGGTTTGGTCCATCGCGGGTTATCCGTACTTACGTACCCTTTTATCGTTCTCTTTTGCCGGACCTTCAGCTAGCAAGGTGCCCGAGAGCTGTGACTGCACCGAGGGTTAACATATTGTGTGTTGTCTCTTCGTGTGCAGGACCAATAAACATGATTCAACCATCATAATTCCAGTTGTGGCAGTGTCCTGATTAAAAGTACACAACGCAGAACGAACCACGCTACAAACTGGTGCCGTGACCTGCCGACTGGTCAGCTCAAGCCGACCCCCGGGAGCTGTGCATGTGGCTGAGGCGCACGACCTGCGCATGCGCATTTGTTGATGGTTTGCTGTAAGCTAATATATACTGTGAATGTGAGTGTAGCATACTCATTAGATACAGGTATTCGTGCTTATTTGTATGTTTTTGATGAATTTGTTTATTGTAAAAAAAAAATGTATTTGAATGCAGTAAATTACATTGTATTTTAGTGCTCTGTTGAGCCATGGAAGACTCTCAAGTCCACAAATGTAGTTATGCTGGGGATTTTAGTGTGGGTAGAGGGAGGGGTGTCCTTGCATTTACACCACTTGTACAGTCAGCTCCTGGGAGTAGAGCGTTTGCTAGTCCTGAGTTTGCAAGCGCTGGGAGGGGTAAGGCTGTTTGTTCCACCTGACCAGGGTATCCCACCTCTGTCTTTTGATGTACCGTCATCCACAGTCCTCAGTGATAATGGGACGCCTCCGAGTCAGCTTAGTGACATTATTAAGCAGATTGGTTCAGAGATAGGTGAATCTATCAGAGTGAGTTTACTGCAGTCTGGGGTTTCAAGTCTTGCTTCTGCCTGTCCCCCTCACCAACCCCAGCAGTTTCCCCTGCCTGAGCAGTGTGGGTCAACCTTTATTGATGCGTCCAAGCTGAATCTGGTTGTGAAGTCCGATGTTAGTCCTCCACCTTTCTTTAGGGGTGATGGCTCAGATAAGTACTCTGTCCTGGAGTGGGAGGAGTTAATGGGAGTCTACTTAGAGAAGAGGGGTTACACTGGGTCTGAGAATGTTGGGGAGGTGATGTCTAGGCTCATGGGGAGGGCACGGGATGTGACCAAAGTCTGGATGCGTAACAACCCTGTTGTCACAGATGTTAAGGCGGTGTTCAGTGTTCTCAAGCAACACTTTGGGGATACTGTCTGCTCAGGTATGCCATTAGCTGATTTCTATTCAATCAAACCATATGCTAATGAGGGTCCAATAGATTTCTGGATTAGGCTTAACAAAGCTGCAGAGGCAGCCAAACAGTACCTTGTGAGTGAGGGCAGGACCCTACCCAATGAGTGCTCAGAGTTGGCAGTCATGTTTGTACGCAACTGTCCTGATAAAGAGTTGGCCCAAGTGTTCAAGAGCAAACCCCTTCGTGACTGGACAGCCAGTGAGGTACAGAATCAGTTGGATGAACTGTTAAGGGAACGTAAAGCATGTAGAACACAACTTTCACAGCAGGTGGCTGCCGTCTTTGACTCCCCCCAGGAGGGAGTGGGTCCTGTGAACAGACCTAAGGTGTCATCCTTTTCTCAATGTGGCCGTGAACCAGACCAGGCACCATCTATATCTGAGGGTGAGACATTAGAGAAGGTTTTGACTTTGTTAGAGAAGGCTCTGGTCAGCAATACTCAGTCTGTGAACAGAGGGCCCCGTAAACAGTTCCACAAACGTCAGCGTGAGTGCGCCGTCTGTGGAAGCACTAATCACTGGACCAAAGCTCACTGTCAGATGCACCAGCTGTGCTTCAAGTGCTTCTCTCCGGGCCACATGAGCTTTGACTGTAGTGACAGACTGGCAGGTCTCAGGAAAACTAGAATGCCTCCATTCTGAGGAGGGCAATGTGGGGCAGTCTTGTTTTTCCTCCACTGATGATGATATCGAATCTGTTTATTCTTACTTTTGTGAGTCAGTACCCAAGAACAACACAGTCATTTTTCAGAACACAATGAGAATTACGCAGAATGACAGTTTGTTTTACACCTCCGTGCTAGTACAGGATAAAGTTGAGCTGAAGGGGATGTTAGATAGTGGGTCCATGGCTACTACTCTGCGCGCAGATATTGTACCTCGGTTGAGGGAGGCAGGAGTGGTAGAGGGGAACTTTCTAGCTCCTTCAGACATCATCCTGGTGGGTTGTGGTGGGAAGCAAACTAGCCCAGTGGGCATGTGTGATTTAAAAATTCAGCTTTATGGTTTCAGCTATGTAGTCCCAGTGCTTATTGTAGATGGGCAGGTTGATGAACTCATTGTGGGCACTAATGTGTTGAAGTCTTTGATTAGACAGTTCAAATCAAATGACAGCTACTGGCGGGTGGTGGGTACACCAGGTTCCTCTAGCCAGTGCGATGACAGCCACTTCCTGCGTCTTCTGTCAAATCTGGAGAGATGGAGAGGAGACTCTATCCCAGATAAAGTAGGCACCATTAAGTTGAAGAGGGCAGTAACACTCCAACCCATGAGTGAGCATCTGGTGTGGGGCCGCCTACCCCCAAAGACAAAACTTTCTGTGGGCAGTACTGTTGTTGTCGAGCCCAGCACGTCTCGTTGTGTGAATCGACACATACTAGTGGGGAGAGTAGTTACGCCTCTGTGGGGGGATGGATGGCTACCTGTGAAGATAGTGAATCCAACAACATCACCAGTTACCCTGAGACGAAATGCTAAAGTGGCGGATGTGTATCCTTGCATTGCATTAGAGGATTTTGATGATGTCAAGCAGCAAGCAGCTTACCAGAACGTGGCTAAAGTTCAATGTGACAGCTCACACGGCAGTCTGACAGCTAAGAGTTCAGTTGGTGGCAGTGTAGTTCATGGCAACAGTACACTGAGCAATCTTGGACTTCAAGGCCTGTCTGTTGAGGAGTGTCCAGTTTCACAGTTCTGGAAGGATAAACTTGTCAATTTAATTGGGAAGTATGACACGGTGTTCTCTAGACATAGCCTAGATTGTGGTGAGGCAAAGGGGTTCTGCCATCGCATACGGCTGACTGATGACCGCCCATTTCGATTACCTTATCGTAGGCTTTCTCCAGCTCATTACCAAAAACTCAGGGAAACACTGGATGATATGGAGGAAAAGGAAATCATCAGAAAATCCAGCAGTGAGTATGCCTCACCTTTGGTGCTGGTATGGAAAAAGAATGGGGACTTGCGCCTATGTACTGACTTTAGGTGGTTAAATGCACGCACTGTAAAGGACGCTCATCCCCTACCTCATCAGGCTGATGTACTGGCCGCGCTGGGAGGTAATGCCTTCTTCAGCACAATGGACTTGACGTCAGGGTATTATAATGTGCCACTGCATGAAGAGGATAAGAAATACACTGCCTTTTCCTCTCCTTTAGGTCTGCACGAGTACAATCGGTTGCCTCAGGGCCTATGCAACAGCCCGGCTACGTTTATGAGAATGATGCTGACCATCTTTGGTGACCAAAACTTTCTAAGTCTCCTTTGTTATTTGGATGATCTGATGGTTTTTGCTAAGACTGAGGAAGAGAGTCTGCAGAGACTTGAGATGGTTTTTCAGCGGTTGCAGGAGCACAATCTTAAACTGTCTCCGTCTAAGTGCAAGTTTTTGAGGAGGTCTGTTAAGTTTTTGGGTCACATCATTTCTCAGGAGGGTGTAGCCACTGACCCTGCTAAAGTTCAAACTATTTTGAACGTGACTGAGAGCGAGATGATGGAAGCTGATGGTGTCACTCCGTCTCCTAGCAAAATCCGTTATTTTCTTGGTATGGTAGTATACTATCAACACTACATTGAGAATTGTTCCATGGTTGCTAGGCCGTTGTTTCAGCTAACTACAGGTCAGAAGAAGCCTAGGAGAGGCAAGGGTAGGAGGAGGCCTGGTCCCTCTCGCAGGCTCACTGCTGCAGACTGTACTGCCAAATGTCAACTCGCTTTTGAAGCTTTGAAATCAGCACTAGTTGACCAGGCACTGCTGGCTCATCCAGATTTTTCTCAGCCATTTTTACTTTCTGTGGATGCATCTACTAGTGGTTTGGGAGCTGTACTATCCCAAGTGCAAGATGGGACGGCAATAGCCAGGCCAATTGCTTTTGCTAGTAAATCTCTTAATCATGCACAATCCAAGTATCCTGCTCACCGGCTGGAATTTCTAGCCATGAAATGGGCCATTCATGATAAATTCAGCCATTGGCTGCGAGGGCATAAGTTTACTGTGTGGACCGACAACAATCCACGCAAATATATTCTTACAAAGCCGAGACTTGATGCATGCGAGCAGAGATGGGTCGCAAAGCTGGCACCCTTTGACTTTGATATCCAGTACATACCAGGTCCCAAGAATGTCGTTGCTGATGCCTTGAGCAGAGAGCCATTTGTTCGCTCCACAGTTTTGCACCGACTGACAAGAATCCCATATGATGTCCTGCTGGAGGAAGCCAGAGGTCTTCGAGTGGGTGATGTTCAAGACATGTTCCGCCTCTCCTGTGAACAGCCCGAGGCTGGCTGTGGAACGTCTATGGCTCCTGGGAGTGAGTTAAGTAGAGCTGGAGACGATGTCAGTGGGTTGGTTTCCTGTGAAGAGGTGTCTGCTGTCCTCCATGCTCACTGCCGATGGGATGATGGTGCCACGGTGAGGGCCATTTCACACGCGCAGCACCTTGAGAAGTTGATGTCCATGGGTCAGAGCCCTTTACCTGTCTTTACACACAAGGAGCTGTGTGATAACCAGTCACTGGATCCTGTCATCAGCAGAGTCATGTTCTTTGTAGATAGAGGCCGGCGCCCATCTAGGAGAGAGCGAGTCCTTGAAGCTAATGAAACAGTTTATACTCTAAGACAGTGGGGAAAACTCACCACGCGGTTAGGGATTCTGTATCGTGTCTCAAAACACCCAGTGAGTAAGAAGAAAATATTCCAGTATGTTGTACCTGTGTCTTTGAGAGGCCTTGTGTTGAAGGGAGTTCATGATGATGCTGGTCATCAGGGTCAGCAGCGCACATTGTGGCTTACGAGACAGCGGTTTTACTGGGACTCTATGGAAAAGGATGTCAAGGAATACGTGGCCCACTGTAAGAGATGCGTGTTGAGTAAAGCACCTGAGCCTGAAGAAAGAGCTCCACTTGTCTCCATTGTGACAACGGCACCTTTGGAACTTGTGTGTATTGATTTCTGGACTGCAGAAGATTCAAACAACAAGTCTATTGATGTGTTAGTAGTGACTGATCACTTTACTAAGCTGGCATGTGCGTATCCGTGTCCAAACCAGTCTGCTAAGACTGTGGCTCGTGTTCTCTGGAATAATTTCTTCTGCGTTTATGGGTTCGCTGATTGTATCCATTCTGACAGGGGTGCTAACTTTGAAAGTTCACTTATTGCAGAATTACTTCAGTTATCTGGTGTTGGAAAGTCCCACACCACACCTTATCACCCCATGGGGAACGGTCAAGCAGAACGTCTAAATCGCACGCTGGGTGGGATGATTAGAGCTCTGCCAGCTAGGTCCAAGGCTAAATGGCCTCAGATGTTGAACACATTGACATTCTCCTATAACTGCACTGTTCACGAGACTACTGGGATTCCGCCCTTCTTCTTGATGTTTGGACGCACCCCTAGGCTGCCAGTAGATGTTATGTTTGAAAGTGTGCTGTTGGATGGGGACACGGTCGATGTGGATAAGTATGTCCAGTCTTTGGGTGAGGATCTGAGAGAAGCCATGACATTGGCTCAGCAGCATGCAAGTAAGCAACAAAAGAGACAAGCCGAGGTCTACAACAGACGGTCGAAGGGTCATTCGGTAGAGAAGGGAGACAGAGTTCTACTTGCTAACAAGGGAGAGAGGGGCAAGAAGAAACTGGCTGATCGCTGGGACAGTGCGGTGTACATAGTTGTTGCGAAGAACAGCTCACTGAACACATATTGTATACAGCACCCTACCACTGGACGCATCAAGACGGTGCATAGGAACCTGATTATGCCAGTCAACTTTCTGCATTTGCCTCCTTGGGAGGAACCTGAGAGTCACGGATATCTATCGAGTGGTGACGTGTTCTCTGAGATGTCTGCAGCGTCCAGCAAAATGGATGGGAGTGACGCAAGGACTGTCCACTGGGTAGCAAGCCTTCCTGAGTCTTCTGGGAGGATATTCCAAGAGGATGGTGTAGTCCCAGTTGATGGAAGTGAAGTGGAACGGCCATATGACGTCCCCTTGAGTGAGGTGTGCTCAGTAGAAGTGGACCAGAGAGAGATCCCCAAAGCCTACAAGAGTTCTGATGGCGAAACTCCATTCAGTGGGGATGGTGCTGTAACAGATGTTGTTAACTTGGTTGAAGATGCTTTGTCAGTGTGGTCTGTGGCAATCTACCAGGATTCTGATCAGTCGTCTGACACTACTAGTGTTGAGTCTGTAACTGAAAGTGTGCTGGCTCCGGATAGGCCGAGTTGTAGTATTCCCCAACCTGAGGTTAGACCTCTGAGCACGGTTAGTGCTGTCCGTGACATTCCTGCTAGGTTTTTGGGTGAGGGTGTTCGGACTAGACTAGGTAGATTTATTAAGCCAGTGAATAGGTTAATCCAAACTATGTCTACACAGGAAATGAAACCGTTCTTGGTTTCTCAGTGACGGTAGGATATTGCCTACCTTTTCATTTTTTTGGGTGTATATGGTAATCTAACTGGGTCTTAGAGTGATGCGTGGGTTGGTCTAATATTTTTGACAATTCATGTAACTTTGGGTGTAGTTCATCAGCATAAAATGTATTTGGCATTTTTTTGTATACGGTTGAATAAGGGATTAGCTACCTCTTATTTTTCCTAATCCTTCGCGGGATAGCTTTCCAGCTGATCGACCATTTGTGGGTCTAAACTTAAGGGACTACACTGGGTTACTCCGTTGCTCTGTGGGTGTGGATTTTTTTTTCTTTCTTTGCTTTGTTACCTTCGTGGTAATCTGTTTTGTTTTGTGCCTATAATCTAGTGTAAAACAGTGGGGGTGAATGTAGTAGAGTGATGTTGTTCCCTTAGATTATGCAACAAGTTGCGCACAAGGACAGTTCAAGTAGGCCAGGTCAAGAGGGGATGTTAATAAGTTAATAACAATAATAATAATTCAATGTGTTTTCTTTATTTAATTACAGCAGCATAGTTAATGTTATTTTTCGGTGTACAATTTTTTTTTGATATCTATATTGTAAATACACCTAATTGTAAAAGTTTGTATATTTTGGTTTGGTCCATCGCGGGTTATCCGTACTTACGTACCCTTTTATCGTTCTCTTTTGCCGGACCTTCAGCTAGCAAGGTGCCCGAGAGCTGTGACTGCACCGAGGGTTAACATATTGTGTGTTGTCTCTTCGTGTGCAGGACCAATAAACATGATTCAACCATCATAATTCCAGTTGTGGCAGTGTCCTGATTAAAAGTACACAACGCAGAACGAACCACGCTACATAAGTACATACTAAGGAGCATAAACACTAGCCTATATATACAATAGCCTAGAGCACGCCTATGATTCAGAAAAATAGCCCACCTCAGTTATTTACGTGCTAAAGATGTGAAATTCAATTTCTCATGTCACAATTAATTAGATATGGCATTGAGTAATATATAAATTCATACATGATGTCCTTGTAACCTGGGGCCACTGTATTCACCAATAGAATACTCATCCTGCAAGTGTGTTAAAGCTTACATGGATGGTCCGTCTGTGCCGTTCCGTATAATCACACATGCCATCCCAGGTCAACCTCGTACCTCACTGCATGGTTCAGCGTCTATAAATCCTTCTCCCTCCCCCTCCTTAGCCCTCCCCTCACCCCCTCTCTATAGGTCAGACAGAGCAGAGTGTCCTGAGTAGATTGGATGCATGGGTGCATGTATGCGAGTGTAGAAGTGCAAGTGGGTGTATGCATGAGTGGTTGCGTGTACATTATGTGTGTGCGTGTGTGTGTGCGTGTGTGTGTCATACACGAAAAGATGGTGAAAACACAATGCAGACAGGTTAGCCAGGAAGCCAACACCACGCATGTGAGATTTAACTATCAAAAAATAACTACATAAATGAAAACATGAGAATGAGAATGTCCATTGTCCAAACAAAGGATACCAACTAGATACTGATCTAGGGTCAGTTTGCTGTTCCACCTCCATAATGGTTAAGGTTAGGATTTGGGGAGGGTAAGCGGATCCTGGATATGTTGTCTGAGAAGGGGAACGTCTACCCACCCCTCAGGCCCCCTGGCCTTGTGAACTCACCACTAAATTCATCCAATTAGTAATCCTTATGTCCAAGGGGGTTTAGCAGATTAGTGTGGGTGGGTGTGTCAGAGGAGACTGTTATAAGACCTTCTAGGTTGGAGTCAAAACGGATCTGTTGAATAGCTTGTGCAACAGCATATAGTTTAATAACTACTGTGACTTACTTATTAAAAACAAACTGTTTAGCACATCAAATGAAAAAAAAATATTTGCTTAAGTACAGTGATTTGCACAATAATAAATGCAAATCATCCAATGAATACATGGACTAATAATGTATGATGTAAATCATGTAAATAAATACATTATCTAGCTAGTAACTATCTCCCAGTGTGTTTTCATTCCAGTGTAGATATGGCAGTGGGACAGGAGGATGGAATGCAGTGCTGTTAGTGATTACCTTCTCCTCTCCTCTGGGTATCAAAGGTAATGAGATGTTAGACTACACCAGACACCAGAGCCAAGCAGGGCTGGGGCTATATGGGGATCTGCTGCAGGGAGTGAGGGAGCCGCAAAACAAACATGATGAAAACTTTTCAAACGCTGCTCTGGTTTCTGTCGATGGTCATTAGGACGGAAATGTAGCACAGGCTGTACTGTGTGTATGTGTGTGTAGGGGAGGGGTTTTGTTCGAGTGTGTGTGTGTGACACGTACTTATGTGCGAGAGTGCCTGTGGTCTTGGATGTGGTCACTACAATATTCTGTCTGACTGTGACTCAGACACTTTTGCTGTGGAGGTTTAGACCAGAGACTTGGAGGCTTCGTCAAATGCCCATCAGATAACCCGGACGGCAAAAGTGCCCAAATTCTGGCTTGCCTACTACTTACTAAAACGGCATACTGTGCACTGCTCGTGCTACATACTATTTAGAATGTACTGTTTAGTAAAAGTTATGTTGTAAGCAACAAATATCAACATACTACTCATCCATACTGAGAAGGTGTCATCAAATGCGCAATAGCGCTTGTTCCTCGCCATTTGTACGTTATCGTAGAGCACATCCCCTATTCTGATTATCAGCTGGTGTCAAACACAGGTGGGAGTGAAAAGAAGATTCTCTTCCTCAATAGTTTGCAACGAATTCTACTAGATGAAAAGCCGAAATGAGTATGACATCCTGGAATTAATTTCATATACTATAAAATTGTATATTTTCGGTTACCAAAAAAGCCAACTATTTAGAATTCAAGTGTGGTTATTCGGACATGGCCTCTGTCTAAAATCACTCTGAGAACAGATAGGGCCTTTCTCCAGGACCCATTCTGACTAACTATTCAAGGACTGCGTCCCAAATGACAATGCTCCCTATATAGTGTACTACTTTTGCCTAGAGCTCTATGGGCCCTGGTCTAAAGAAGTGCAATTTAAAGGGAATTGGGTGCGATTTAAGATGCAGCAAAGGTCTCCATCAAACTTCCCACAGACCCGGAGGGTCTGTCTCTCCCCTCAGTCATTAAGGAGACTGTGAGGGGCTGGAAACTAGGCTCATAATGATTATTAATGAGACTGCGGCTTAGCTACGACCCCTGCTTTTTGAAGTTGCCTAGCGCAGAGCAGAGCAGTTCCTCTGATGTCATCATTAGAGGGTCCAACCCAGCCAATGGCCTCTTCTGAAACAGAGATTGCTTCCTGCTTAGGGACCAATCTGTACCCCACTATTACTATGGGAGGGCCTCAACCCCCTTTATCAAAACAAACAACTCCATTCCTATTCCATCCACTCATCCATTATGCCCCTTATATTTTCCCTGCCGTCTTCCTCTCCAACTTATTCTCCCAATTTCCCCCTTCATCTCCCCCAATCCCCCCAACCCTCTCCCAATTCTCACCTCCTATCCTCCCACCACCCCCCAATCCTCCACAATAATTTCCCTCCCTCATACTCTTCTCTTTCACCATGTCCTCCTTCCTAACTAGTCTCTGACCTCCATGTCACGTCTGTCCCCTCTGTCTGGATCAGCGACTGCAGAATATCATATTCCTCTGTGGATCTTTCTGTCAGGCCCACTCAGCCTCGGTCTATGGGCTCTGTGTCGCTATAAACTTTCAATTTAGGAGACGAGGACTATTTCAGCAAAAACAAAACACCTATACTACAGTTATCGCTACGGTGTTGTACATTGCAGTGGGAATTCCACAGCTAGGGTAAAAGCTTTACCTTTCAGAAGGAATAAAACAAGCTCGAAAACATATCAGGCTTCACTGGTTAAAGTGCTTTCCACATGATCACGGCTTTAGAAGATGGGTTTGTGGCTGGAGCTGGCTGGCTTGCTACCTACCCAGTAAGGGGTCCCTTGAACGATCATGCAGTGTGTCTCACTAAGACCAACCTATTGATCAGAAACTGAACACAAAGGCCAGTTAGTCAACACCACACTGGTTCTGCTGCCTATTTTACTTCCTTAATGTGTTGTGGGGGTGGGGGGGGGGGGGGGGGGGTCTATTGTATGTGTGAGAGATACTCAACCACCCTAGGAAGACAAAGGAAGTTATATAGAACATAATTCTGTATTATTATAGATGGGTGTCTATTGTTGGACAAGCTGATTTGAACATAATGAAACAGATTGCTGCTTTACATTGTACTCTATGTAAGGTTGACTCCATCCCCCATGTGTACTGTACTGTAACACCCACCACAACATCCCCATGGCAGGCAGGTCTATGTGACATCTGATGCCAGGGAGAGAGTTAGACGGACGGGTCAGACGAGGGCATGAAGGCCGGAGGGCAAGGAGAATGCCAACGTCTGCTAAATACCAAGTTTGTTATCATCGAGCTTGTCTAGCATTGAAATCAGGGAGAGAGCGAGAGTGAGACCAAGAGAGGGAGGGAGACAGAGAGAGAAAAGAGTCAGACAGAGAGAGAAAAGAGCCAGGTTCAAGGTTGATATGATCGAGACACAGAAATGCAGAACATGCAGAGATGCTGCTGTGGTCTGGACTAATAATAACATGGTCAACGTTATGCTGCAGAGTCAGACAGAGAGTCAGGGGAAACACACTGTAAATGGGTGAGTCAGACAGAGAGTCAGGGGAAACACACTGTAAATGGGCGAGTCAGACAGAGAGTCAGGGGAAACACACTGTAAATGGACGAGTCAGATAGAGAGTCAGGGGAAACACACTGTAAATGGACGAGTCAGACAGAGTCAGGGGAAACACACTGTAAATGGGCAAGTCAGACAGAGAATCAGGGGAAAGACACTGTAAATGGACGAGTCAGATAGAGAGTCAGGGGAAAGACACTGTAAATGGACGAGTCAGATAGAGAGTCAGGGGAAAGACACTGTAAATGGACGAGTCAGATAGAGAGTCAGGGGAAACACACTGTAAATGGGCGAGTCAGACAGAGAGTCAGGGGAAACACACTGTAAATGGGCGAGTCAGACAGAGTCAGGGGAAACACACTGTAAATGGGCGAGTCATGCAGAGAGTCAGGGGAAACACACTGTAAATGGGCGAGTCAGACAGAGAGTCAGGGGAAACACACTGTAAATGGGCGAGTCAGACAGAGAGTCAGGGGAAACACACTGTAAATGGACGAGTCAGACAGAGAGTCAGGGGAAACATACTGTAAATGGGCGAGTCAGACAGAGAGTCAGGGGAAACACACTGTAAATGGGCGAGTCAGACAGAGAGTCAGGGGAAACACACTGTAAATGGACGAGTCAGACAGAGAGTCAGGGGAAACACACTGTAAATGGACGAGTCAGACAGAGAGTCAGGGGAAACACTGTAAATGGGTGAGTCAGACAGAGAGTCAGGGGAAACACACTGTAAATGGGTGAGTAAGACAGAGAGTCAGGGGAAACACACTGTAAATGGGCGAGTCAGACAGAGAGTCAGGGGAAACACTGTAAATGGGCAGTCAGACAGAGAGTCAGGGGAAACACACTGTAAATGGATGAGTCAGACAGAGTCAGGGGAAACACTGTAAATGTGTGAGTCAGACAGAGAGTCAGGGGAAACACACTGTAAATGTGTGAGTCAGACAGAGAGTCAGGGGAAACACACTGTAAATGGGTGAGTCAGACAGAGAGTCAGGGGAAACACACTGTAAATGGACGAGTCAGACAGAGAGTCAGGGGAAACACTGTAAATGTGTGAGTCAGACAGAGAGTCAGGGGAAACACACTGTAAATGGGCGGGTCAGACAGAGAGTCAGGGGAAACACACTGTAAATGGGCGAGTCAGACAGAGAGTCAGGGGAAACACACTGTAAATGGACGAGTTAGACAGAGAGTCAGGGGAAACACACTGTAAATGGACGAGTCAGACAGAGAGTCAGGGGAAACACACTGTAAATGGGTGAGTAAGACAGAGAGTCAGGGGAAACACACTGTAAATGGGCGAGTCAGACAGAGAGTCAGGGGAAACACTGTAAATGGGCGAGTCAGACAGAGAGTCAGGGGAAACACACTGTAAATGGGCGAGTCAGACAGAGTCAGGGGAAACACTGTAAATGTGTGAGTCAGACAGAGTCAGGGGAAACACTGTAAATGTGTGAGTCAGACAGAGAGTCAGGGGAAACACACTGTAAATGTGTGAGTCAGACAGAGAGTCAGGGGAAACACACTGTAAATGGGTGAGTCAGACAGAGAGTCAGGGGAAACACACTGTAAATGGACAAGTCAGACAGAGAGTCAGGGGAAACACACTGTAAATGGGTGAGTCAGACAGAGAGTCAGGGGAAACACACTGTAAATGGGTGAGTCAGACAGAGAGTCAGGGGAAACACACTGTAAATGGACGAGTCAGACAGAGAGTCAGGGGAAACACACTGTAAATGGACGAGTCAGACAGAGAGTCAGGGGAAACACACTGTAAATGGGCGAGTCAGACAGAGAGTCAGGGGAAACACACTGTAAATGGGCGAGTCAGACAGAGAGTCAGGGGAAACACTGTAAATGTGTGAGTCAGACAGAGAGTCAGGGGAAACACACTGTAAATGGGCGAGTCAAACAGAGTCAGGGGAAACACACTGTAAATGGGCGAGTCAGACAGAGAGTCAGGGGAAACACACTGTAAATGGGCGAGTCAAACAGAGTCAGGGGAAACACACTGTAAATGGGCGAGTCAGACAGAGAGTCAGGGGAAACACACTGTAAATGGGCGAGTCAAACAGAGTCAGGGGAAACACACTGTAAATGGGCGAGTCAGACAGAGAGTCAGGTGAAACACTGTTAATGAGTCTCAGATGGCACCTGGGGAATAGGGTGTCAATTGAGAGGTGACATTAAGCCTCTGTTGTTGGACTGGAGAGGTGTGAGGTCATATAAGTGGATTGCCTCATCGTACTGCTCTCTAGTTTTGATGGAAGGCAGGGTGTGTACTTTATAACTTCAATACTAACTGACAGGCTTTTGCATGTGGATGGTGTCATGGCTTAAGACCACACTAAAGCCTAGACATCCGCTTCAGTCAGATTTATTTGTCACACAAGCTTGGTTCATCAAGCCAACTCAGTCTTGGTCCGATCTAAATACTTTGAACAATCAAGGCACTTCAGGTACAGTAAGAGTGAACCCACTGGGCACAGGCATCAATTTAACGTCTATTCCACGTTGGTTCAACGTAAATGACGTGGAAACAATGTTGATTCAACCAGTGTGTGCACAGTGGGAAGCCTTTTACCACAGCTCTTTGTTTAAAGATTAGAACAACAAACCTTTGTCTGAAATGCTGGCAGCCTCTGCCAACTAACACAACATTTGCATTTAGACACATTTACCCTATTGATACTACAACCTTCAAGGTGATGTTACTCTGCCAAGGGAAATAAACAGAAATGGCGTGGTCGTAAATGTTTCATAGTGAGGGTCTATTTACTATTTAAATGTATTTACTCTCTCCGCTGGTCTATGTTTGTTTATGTTTGTTGAGTAGGATGCACCAGCCAGGTTCACAGCAGTAGCTCCTTCATCACACAGCAATTAAAACTCTCTGGAGTAACTTTTAGTGTTCTGTGTGTGTGTGTGTGTGTGTGTGTGTGTGTGTGTGTGTGTGTGTGTGTGTGTGTGTGTGTGTGTGTGTGTGTGTGTGTGTGTGTGTGTGTCTGTGCTATCCCTGGCACCTGCTTTCTTATACTGAGGCTGCCTTCAAGGACTACTGAACCGCTGAGATCATGCAAACTGATTAATCTAAGATTCTTTACAACAAATAATTAGTAGAGATGACTGTACATTTTTTCTGCAGTGGTAGTAAAGTGCTATTTTTGCCCTATTCGGTAATACAGTACTGTAATACATAGCTTGCCCTTAAATTGATGGTGATGTCATACGCTGCGTTGCAGGACACAGGGAAATGGCCTGTTGCTAATAGGCTTCAAAAAGACTCTGTCGTCTCCAGCCAAGTGATTACACATGGCTGTGTGTGTGTGTGTGTGTGTGTGTGAGTATATTTTGCATCTGTGTGTGTGTGAGAGAGAGCGAGAAAGAGACAATTATTCTGACGTTCTCTAACCAACTACATTATCAACAATCCTGTCTGACCTTTAATACAGAACAGACACACAAACACATCGCTGCATTCCAAACAGTTTGGTAATGACTTAATTGTCTGAGTCTAGTCGAGAAGAGAGTTTGTTAGGCACTTTGGATACTTTCTTTTAGGCCTATTTACCCTCTGGGCACACACTGGTTGACTCAACGTTGCTTCCACGTCCTTTATATGAAGTTACGTTGAACCAATGTGAACTAGACGTTAAACTTGACGTCTGTGCCCAGTGTCCATTTTTTACAATTTGGAGTGTGTTTATTTACAGAATATGTAAAACATTCTCATTTATTTATGTCCCTAATAGGTATGCCTGTTTAATGCAAAAAATATATACTGTAGTCCATGTATTTAGGATATTAAAACCTATTTTCCAGAGTGATACAAAGTAATTATGTTCTGTGTCACTCTGGCCTAGGAAGCTGGTGAAGCTTTTCCTCTCTGGCTTCATTCCAAATGGCACCCTATGCCCTATATAGTGCACTTCTTTTGGCCAGAGCCTTGTGAGTATTGCACTATATACTGTAGGGATTAGAGTTCAGTTTGGGATGAAGTCTCTATCTCCCTTAGTAGCCTGGTCTATTTCAGTACCCTCCCTCACCATTTCACGCTTTTGTTGCCGTAAACCCCAGAGCATGGCCAGTGATCAAGGTCAATATGTGATGGTTGGATCAGAGTCGGAGAACTGAAGGCTCCCTTTCCTCGTTTAATACGACCAGAACACCTATGTTCACTGTCTGCATTTAATACGACCAGAATACCAGTGTTTCCTGTCCTCGTTTAATACGACCAGAATAGCAACGTTCCCTGTCCTCATTTAATACGACCAGAACACCTATGTTCACTGTCTGCATTTAATATGACCAGAATACCAGTGTTTCCTGTCCTCGTTTAATACGACCAGAATACCAGTGTTTCCTGTCCTCGTTTAGTAAAACCAGAATACCAACGTTCCCTGTCCTCGTTTAATACGACCAGAATACCAGTGTTTCCTGTCCTCGTTTAGTAAGACCAGAACACCAACGTTCCCTGTCCTCGTTTAGTAAGACCAGAACACCAACGTTCCCTGTCCTCGTTTAGTAAGACCAGAACACCAACGTTCCCTGTCCTCGTTTAGTAAGACCAGAACACCAACGTTCCCTGTCCTCGTTTAGTAAGACCAGAACACCAACGTTCCCTGTCCTCGTTTAGTAAGACCAGAACACCAACGTTCCCTGTCCTCGTTTAGTAAGACCAGAACACCAACGTTCCCTGTCCTCGTTTAGTAAGACCAGAACACCAACGTTCCCTGTCCTCGTTTAGTAAGACCAGAACACCAACGTTCCCTGTCCTCGTTTAATAAGACCAGAACAATATCGTTCCCTGTCTGCTTTTAAGAAGACCAGGAATACCAAGGCTCCCTGTTCGCTTCATTGCTCCCTCTTGGTCAGGTCGTTGTTGTTCTCAATTACTTTCCTGGCTAAATAAAGTCAATTACTTCTCTAACGGTCACACAGGAAGCTGAGCGGAAACCTCTTAGGATTTGAACTCCTCTCGCTCACTGCCTTTTGCCTGTCAGTGTTTCTGCCTTTAAACTGCCTCTCGTGGAGAAACTGTGAGGAATACAAACTCTGATGTTTTACTCAGGAAGCTGAGCAGAAGACTCAGTTCTTTCAGATGTTTTTTTTCTGCCCCATCCCCACCTCTATAGAGGGCAACTTTACCATTTATTTATTTCAAAACATGACGTTTTTGTACTTCCTCCTGTCTCTTTGCCTTTACCTTCTCAAATAAACTTTCGGAATAACATGTTCTTCTCTTTTTTCAAAAATGGAAAGGAAGTCAAATTCCATGATTTTCCATGTTGTTGCATCTAGCGTATCAGACCTCAAAGATGAGAAATGGTCCCAATTTAAATGTAGCAGAGCCCAAAGAGATAGTTCTTAGAGAGATGGCTTTGTTTTTAGATGGTGGAAACTCTACAATTATGCAGTAGATCATTTATCATTTAAGGAATGTGGAAGAAACACCTCTCAAGAATTCATTAACCATCTTGTAACTTCAAAATAAATATCACATTCTGTACTATTCATTATTCTGTTGGCTTTGTTCATTTAGTTTTCCTCGTCTTGCCTCTGCCAACTGCTGAGCTTTGCAACCATGTTGATGAAACAATAGAGATGCATTACTCTCCTCATCTTGTTCTTTCTCAGACGCCTCAACATTGACAAAATGAAAAGGTTGAGCACTCTGGAAGGGCTCTCTGAGTGCGTCCCAAAAAGCACTGTAACCCTATCCCCTATATAGTGCACTACTTTTGACCAGAGACATAGTCAAATGTAGTGCGATACATAGGGAATAGGGTGCCATTTAGGAGGCAGTCTCTATTGCCTCACTACAGAGACCAGCAGCATTTCTGTGGTCTGAAGCTCAGTTGCCTGGACTCACAGAACCCCTGCTCTCCCTCTCTCTGCTTCGCTAGGGAGTATAGTGTGTCTGTGCTTGGCCCCGTTTCGCCGTTTCTCTCCCCCTACTCTGGATACTCTCCTTTCTCTCTCTTTCTCGCTCCCTCTCTCTCGCTCTCGCTGTCTCTCCCTCTCTCACTCTCTCTCATGCGCGCGCTCTCTCTCTCTCTCTCTCTCTCTCTCTCTCTCTCTCTCTCTCTCTCTCTCTCTCTCTAGTGTGCATAGGAGCAGGGCCTAGTCAGGGTCTCTAATAATGAATCTATATCTCTCTCTTTCTCTCTCTCCCTTTACTCTCTCTGTTTTCTTAAACTCTCTTTGCCCCATTTCTCACAGCCAAATAGGAAGGACCCAAATAAAGCTGCTCTTCCTCATGTCTTGGGATCTGAAGATCTCATAAAGTTTGAGCCGGCAGCAACAGGGGAGGGTGAGGATGACTCCCAAATGGCACCCTATTCCCTATATAGTGCACTACATTTGACCAGAGCCCTGGTCAAAAGTAGTGCACTATAAAGGGAATAGGCTGCCATTTGGGATGCTGCCTGAGAGAGGGCAAGGTTAAAATAAGCCCCTTCCTCATGGTGAGTGATGACTCAGGAGAGACACATTGATTTAAGCAGCTGGGGTGATGGAGAGGAGGCACTCTTAGGGCTTGAAGGGCATCAGCTTCACCTTCCTCTGTGCTGCTTAGAGACCTCTAAACACACAAACACAGGCACTAAGGCATCAGACAGGCAGGCAGGCACGCACACACCACAGACACAGACATGCACGCAGCAACACCGACACATATTCACAGACACACACATGAACTCATCTACTGCACCAGTCCATCTTACAAAAAAAAAGTGAAGGTGAAAACCACCTTATTCACTTTAGTGAAAGACAAAAAGTTGCTGTCTACATTGTTCAGTGATACTTCATGGTCTCCAGGGCCAATAGCAGCAGCCACACAAAGAGAGACAATCAGCGAGCCCAGCCGAGCTGAACCACAGCAGATGATGAGGGAGAGAGAGATGGAGGGATGGAGGGAGAGAGAAAGAGACTCCTGGATGCGCTCCTGCTGGCTTCAGACTCTTCTCGGGGAGGTCCCGGGCGCCCAGCCCATCCACTGTCACACAGAAAAGGAACGCCTTGATACAGTTACTCAACCCACTCTCTGATCTAACATCACATGAGGAGAGAAGAAGAGAAGCGTATTGTTCACCTTCAGTTTTAGATTGAATGGCATGAGCGAATCGCATCACACGGTACACATAGTTCATCATACAGGGGCTTTATCATCTCATCAGTTCAGCTAATGATCTGTCTCTCCCTCCTCTTGACAGTAAACAATACATTGACTCAAGATGTCGACAGGAAATTCTGCGCTGCTATTGTACAACTGACCATAAGGTGTCCCTCTGTGTTTACAAAGGGGAGTGTCGCCTTCTTCTCAGAAATGTTGCAGGGGTCTTTCCTATTGAACCAGTATTTGCTTACTGACCATGCAGGAAGTAGAACCACTTTTTAGAACTACTAAACCAATGTCTGTTCATTCATGATGCTTGTACAATATGATAGGGATTGGTAATTCACTACTGAAGCAACGTACAGTACATCGCAACAAGACCCCTTGCAGACACACAGAACAGATAAACAAAACTACGGTTGTTTTCTTAGATAGGCATTCACAATATCAAGTCAATATGTTGTGCTGTAGTTGGTTTCCTACTGTATTTTAGTTTAGATTTGTGTCAAGTTTCTTAGAGTAGAAATGCTGATCTAGGATCAGGTCCCCCCTGTCTTATTTATTGTGATCATTTGGAATGAAGCCAGAGAGGAAACGCTTCACTGGCTTCCTAGGCCAGACTGAAACTGATCAGCACAACTACTCTGAGACGCTTGATACATATGGCCCCGGAAGTAACTGCCATGGATAGGGCATATGGAGTCAGTCAGTCAACTGCATATGAAGCCTGTCGATGTGGATAAGAATTCCGAAGCTTTAGGAACCATCTCTGGGTTCTGTCATTACATCACTGGCACACTACGTCCAGGGAGAATAGTATTTATAATGTAACTGATTGCAGAGCATGGCACAGTAACTATTTCCTGTTATGAACCCACGCATTCACACATACACAGTGGGAATCATTTCTCACGGGGGCCCTCTTAGGTAAACATTGCACAATGGGCCGTTACACAATCTCGCCATGATTCCAAAAGAGCAGTTTTGTTTTTATTTTATTTATTTATTTTACCATGGCTCAGGCCAGACCTGAGGCGTCAACATGTAATTAATGGATCCATATTATCAAACAGCTGTTGGAGCTCTTTGCTCTGGCTCCAGCTCAGAGGACCCTCCAGCGCAGACTCCTTCCCTCTCCCTACCTCTATCTCTCTCTCTCTCTCTCTCTCCCCCTCTCTCTCTCTCTTTCTCTCTCTTGCCAACTCCTTCCATTTCTCTCTTTCTCTCTCTCTCTTTGTCCCTCTCTCTCTCTCGTTCTCTCTCGTTCTCTGAGAAGCAAACCCACAGAGAGGGTTGGCTCCTGCTGCTGCTGTGGGGAGTGAGCGTTAAAGGGCAATTACACAACATTTCAACCTAATTTTCATTATCTCCAGAAAAATACATATACTGTTGAAGTCAGAAGTTTACATACACTTAGGTTGGAGTCAATAAAACTCGTTTTTCAACCACTCCACAAATTTCTTGTTAACAAACTATAGTTTTGGCAAGTCGGTTAAGACATCTACTTTGTGCATGTCACAAGTAATTTTTCCAACAATTGTTTACAGACAGATTATTTCACTTATAATTCACTGTATCACAATTCCAGTGGGTCAGAGGTTTACATACACTAAGTTGACTGTGCCTTTAAACAGCTTGGAAAATTCCAGAAAATTATGTCATGGCTTTAGAAGCATCTGATAGGCTAATTTACATAATTTGAGTCAATTGGAGGTGTACCTGTGGATGTATTTCAAGGCCTACCTTCAAGCTCAGTGCCTCTTTGCATGACATCGTGGGAAAATCTAAAGAAATCAGCCAAGACCTCAGAAAAACAATTGTAGACCTCCGCAAGTCTGGTTCATCCTTGGGAGCAATTTCCAAATGGCTGAAGGTACCACGTTCATCTGTACAAACAATAGTATGCAAGTATAAACACCATGGGACCATGCAGCCGTCATACCGCTCAGGAAGGAGACGCGTTCTGTCTCCTAGTGATGAACGCACTTTGGTGCGAAAAGTGCAAATCAATCCCAGAACAACAGCAAATGACCTTGTGAAGATGCTGGAGGAAACAGGTACAAAAGTATCTATATCCACAGTAAAACAAGTCCTATATCGACATAACCTGAAAGGTCGCTCAAAAGGGGGAAGGGAGGCTTGCAAGCCAAAGAACACCATCCCAACCGTGAAGCACGGGGGTGGCATCATCGTGCTGTGGGGGTGCTTTGGTGTAGGAGGGACTGGTGCACTTCATAAAATAGATGGCATCATGAGGAAGGGAAGTTATGTGGATATATTGAAGCAACATCTCAAGACATCAGTCAGGAAGTTAAAGCTTGGTCGCAAATGAGTCTTCCAAATGGACAATGACCCCAAGCATACTTCCAAAGTTGTGGAAATGGCTTAAGGACAACAAAGTCAAGGTATTGGAGTGGCCATCACAAAGCCCTGACCTCATCCTATAGAAAATGTGTGGGTGTCACGGCTGTCGTAAGAGAGAGAGGACCAAGGCGCAGCGGGTTGCATGTTCATCTTTATATTTATTGTGAACACGAAAAAAAAACAGAGAACGAGAGACCGACAGTTTCACAGGCTAAATAATAACAGCAGTGTGAAATACAACTACCCACAATTAACAACCCCAAACACATACCTATATATAGGACTCTCAATCAGAGGAAAATAGAAACACCTGCCTCCAATTGAGATTCCACACCCAAACCTAAACATAGAAAAACTAAACTAGACAGAACGTAGCAAATACAACCTAGAACATACCCAACACCCAGAACTAACAAATCACACACCCTAAACACAACCAACCACCCCGAACCAACCAAAACAAATACCCTCTGCCACGTCCTGACCAAACTACAAATAATACCTAAACTGGTCAGGACGTGACAGTGGGCAGAACTGAAAAAGCGTGTGTGAGCAAGGACGCCTACAAACCTGATTCAGTTACACCAGCTCTGTCAGGAGGAATGGGCCAAAATTCACTCAACTTATTGTGGGAAGCTTGTGGAAGGCTACCCGAAACGTTTGACCCAAGTTAAACAATTTAAAGGCAACGCTACCAAATACTAATTGAGTGTATGTAAACTTCTGACCCACTGGGAATGTGAGGAAAGAAATTAAAGCTGAAATAAATCATTATCTCTACTATTATTCTG
>NC_138307.1:53276618-53431618 GCF_965601325.2 Salmo salar
CTCATGGGACAGCCCTTTTCTACTGTTACGAATAAAACCCCCACCTGAAGAAATCCTTTTCAGACCATGCGTACCTCGGTCCCCGAGGGGGCGAAAGTTTGAGTAGAGACCACAAAAACCTAGGTATAAGCTAAGGTTGTAATGGTTATTGAATTCCTAACCAAACCAGGTGGAGCATTGGCTACACGGCAGGAAATGGTTCAACTCTGAAACTATCGATCCCTACAGAATAAGAGCAAATCTTAGATACTAATTACTAGTCTGCAGCTAGAAATTATGTCAACCTGAGATGCGAAGACCGACAACCACCGAAACATCTATTCTATAAGAACATTTCTGAACAGTACTCTGAAGTATCCATCTAACCACGAAAGACTTCAGGGAAGCAGAGAGAGAGACGCGCGGATGAACTTTTCAACAGAAAGACAGACGATTCCAACGGAGATCACGACGACACACTCAGCGTAAATATATATTTATTGCAATTATTCCCGAATGAATGAGCGTTCATGCGCAAAGGATTAGCATTTCAATTAATATAATTATCAACTGTGTAGTGTCTCTTTTGACTTTCCCGCCCTTCTCAGTCCACACCCACTTCCCTTTGTCCACCAAGCCATCATATTGGCTTAGCCCTCTAGGGAACCTCCCCTATCATTTCCTTGTAACCATATCTACTATTTGCTTGTTTATGCATTTCTGTAATTATTTAGTTAGTTAGTTAGTAAATAAATGATTAAGACAATTGGTGTATGGATGATTCATAGTAAAGGCTGGGTTCGTGCAGATAACCAACAATTTACGACGTTTGGAATGAGACTAACGTGAGGTAAAAAATAATTCATTAATTAGAAGACTAATTGATCAGATATTAAAATATCTGAAGAGTTATGTTAGGAAAATTATAACTTTGTAATCTCAAGATTTTCCTTGGTGCCCCGACTTCCTAGTTAATTACACTTACATGATTAGTTTAATCACGTAATAATAATTACAGAGAATTGATTTGATAAAATAACAGTCTTCAATTTAATGATGCCAAAGACACGACTGTACTTTAACTGGGTTCAATCAGACTTAAGCTATCTAAATTGCATCTGTACTGTGAAACACTCAGTGCTATGAGGACACATCAGTATTGGATGGGCTGTGGGGTGAAGTTCAAGTCCTTCTCAACGTCCAGTTTATAATGAAAATGAATTACTTTCTAGTGTTTTGATGAATATTTTGGGGCTTTGGAGCCATTTTGTTGAACTTTTGTTTTACCAGGTTAATTGAACGGGAGAGAAATACTGACTGTGGAAAAGAGGTTTTAGTGGAGGGATCGATATCAACACCTGTGGTTGTGTAATTAGATGGTGGGCAGAGAAGTGTGTGTGTGAGTGTGTGTGTGTGTGTGTTCCGACATGTGTACATTATGTGGTGAGGATCCAGTAGGATGTTCAGACCGTTGTCATGTCACAAGATGACAAAATAAAATGTTGAACTCGATCATACTCCCTTTAGCACGCGGCCCATTAAAATCACATGGATCTCTCTCTCTCTCTCTCTTCAGAATTAGTGGTTAGAGCATTGGGCCAGTAACTCAAAGGTCGCTGGTTCGAATATCCGAGCCGACAAGGTGAAAATCTGTCGAATTGCCCTTAAGCAAGGCACTTAACCCTAATTTGCTCCAGGGGCGCCGTACTACTATGGCTGACCCTGGAACTTACCGTCTGCATTGTGAGGCTGTATTGTGGATAGAACCAGTTATAATCTACAACTGTAAAAGAGATCAGACGAGACTGTCTAGTGAGTGAGGTAATCTCAGCTGTAACGCTCCAGGAGATGAGAGGCGAAACTAGATACCACCAAGGGAAACATAATGCTCCTTTTCACCATCTGCTTTTTCATCCAATCAAAACATAATTACGCTTCTTCCCCCAAAAAATCCCGATGGGCCTTTTTTAACTTTGTGAATCTCTTTCTGGCTGAGAGTTTGATTCTGTGGAGCACGCAGACATGATTGCACTCCCTCTCAGAGTCTGAGGCAGTTTATTAGAGTCTAGCTGCACCTGTTAGATTTGTGACAGGCAGGCTCAGTCGCCTTCTCCCTTATCGTCTGCCTGTCAGTACAGAGACTGTAATCAGTGAGTTTCAATAGAGCTCGTAGAAGTCAGCACTATGCTCTCTCACACACACACACACACACACACACACACACACACACACACACACACACACACACACACACACACACACACACACACACACACACACACCAGGTCGCAGGTCGCAGTTGTAATTGAGAACTTGTTCAAATACATTTGAAATACTTTTTTTTTTAAACACACACACACACACACACACACACACACACACACACACACACACACACACACACACACACACACACACACACACACACACACACACACACACACACACACACACAGT
Organism: Salmo salar; assembly: GCF_965601325.2. Taxonomy (NCBI): domain Eukaryota; kingdom Metazoa; phylum Chordata; class Actinopteri; order Salmoniformes; family Salmonidae; genus Salmo; species Salmo salar. The sequence continues at coordinate 53,279,055 of NC_138307.1, forward strand.
CACTCAGTCTGCTTCTGAGGCCAAACCTCAATAATGTAACATTTATAGAGAGCTTGATAAAGTGGAGTGCCAAGTCATCTGCTGTGCAGCTAGATCTACAGGATAAGACATATCTGTGGATCTACAGGATATGATATATCTGTGTGTCACGACTCCCACCAAAGTCGGTCCCTCTCCTTGTTCGGGCGGAGTTCGGCGGTCGACGTCACCGGTCTTCTAGCCATCGCCGCTCCATCTTTCATTTTACATTTGTTTTGTCTTGTTTTCCCGCACACCTGGTTTACATCCCCTCATTACTCTACGTGTATATTATCCTCTGTTCCCCCCATGTCTGTGTGTGGTATTGTTTGGTCGTTACGTGTGTGACGCTACAGGCTGGTTTTGCGCCGGGTATTGTTGCAACTCGTGGTTTTGTTATTTGTACCTATTTGTGTATTTGTGTGCTATCGCTTTTTTCCTTGGGCCGGAGTGTTGTGACGCAGTTGCGTCCGGCTGTTTTCCTCTGCCTGAATAAAGTGTGCCTGTTCACTCATCTCTGCTCTCCTGCACCTGACTTCCTTCAACCAGTTGCGCACACTCTGACACTGTGGATCTACAGGATATGATATATCTGTGGATCTACGGGATAAGATATATCTGTGGATCTACAGGATAAGATATATCTGTGGATCTACAGGATAAGATATATCTGTGGATCTACAGGATAAGATATATCTGTGGATCTACAGGATATGATATATCTGTGGATCTACAGAGTGCAGATATACTATCTCCAGCACAGATTATTATTTAAAAAAAATTGGGGGGGGGGGGGGGGGGGGGGGGGGGGATCTCTTTTAGTCCTCATTTGGACTAATCTTCCAAGAGTCCTTAAACATTAAAATACAATTTATAATACGAACACATTTTCACATATAACACACTGTTACAAACAGACATAATACACTAACATATTGACCCAGTAAATACTCAGTCTAAAAATATATATTGATTCTTCATCTACCATAGTCCAGCAAACTTTTCTATGTATTATATTTAAATGGTTATAAAGTATTGTTTCAATTTAGAAATTGAAAGGTTTCTGGTTTGCTCAGTTAAGTTATTCCATTTCTTTATTGCTATAAATCGAAATGTTATTTTGCCTATTTTTTGCTTTTCTGTCAGGATAACACATAGATGGTAGACAATACATTCCTAGTATTTACTGAATGTCTGTCTCTCACCAACTGAATACTGTTGTGAATAGAGTTTGGCCGTTTTAAATGGTGTATATTATGAACGTCAAGGTTGTCGTAGGGTAGAGTGGACCAAGACGCAGCGGGGAAATGTGCACTCATCTTCTTTTTATTTAAACGGACAAAGAAGGTAAACCAAAATAAATACGTACACAACTAAAACACACCGACTAATAACAGGCCAGTAATGCAACAAAGCTATACCCAGCACAATCTCTCCCCCCCCCCCCCCCCCCCAAAAAAAAACCTCATGAAAACAAACTCTTACTTATAGGACCTTCAATCAGAAGCAACGATAACCAGCTGCTTCCAATTGAAGGTCTAACCCCAATAAACTAAACATAGAAATAGACTAGACTAGACAGAACATAGAAATACACTAACATAGAACAGTGCCCAAAAACCCCAGAATACATAAATCAAACACACCACTAAACACACAACCACCCCGAACCACATAAAACAAATATCCTCTGCCACGTCCTGACCAAACTACAATAACAAATAACCCCTATTACTGGTCAGGACATGACAATGAAATAAAATAAGCACGTTTTTTTCCAATTATCTTGTTGATTGATGACCAACCAAGAGCATTGAGCATGACTACAACAGAAGAACCATGACTCCACCTTAAAACAGTCCTTGCTGCTTTGTTCTGTGCAATCTGCAGCCTCCTAATTTCACTTGCTGATGCATTTCCCCAGACCACAGAACAGTAGTTCACCTGACTCTCAGTTAATGCTTGTGTTATTTGCTTAAGAATCTTTTCTGGTAAATATTTAGCTATCCTTCTGATCATGCATGCTGTTGTAATATATATATTTTTCCATAGATTAGTTATTTGAGACAACATTTTTTACATTTTAGTCATTTAGCAGACGCTCTTATCCAGAGGGACTTACAGTAGTGAATGCATACATTTCATACAATTTCATACATTTTTTTTTTGCTGGCCCCCCCGTGGGAATCGAACCCACAACCCTGGCGTTGCAAACACCATGCTCTACCAACTGAGCTACAGGGAAGGCTATGGGGACGACCATGATAAGCAGTTGTCTAGCTGCACTCCTAGTAGTTTGGTTTCTGCCACTTCCTCAATTTGTACTCCACCGATACTTAATTGTATCCCATGCTGTGTTGGCCTTTTCCTAGTGGAACATAACTTTGGTTTCCTTGGTGTTAAGATAAAGGCTTAGACAAGGGTCTATGAATCAGAGTTGCAGCACAGCCAGAGCCTGGCAATAGAGTCTACTATTGGTTGAGAGCTACACTACCACTACGATACATCACATCACTGTCAATTTAGTTGTATTATTATTATTATTATTATTATCTGCTATGTCCTTTACAGCTTTGGTATAGCATAAGAAAGCGATTTTGCGCCAAAGATTACACCCAGCCTGCTAATCAGGAACAGCAGGTGTCCAGTTATGTGCGACCAATGGTAGTAACCATTAACAAGGGGTCAAAGGTCAGCATTAGCCAATAAGCTGTACAGTCGTGGCCAAAAGTTTTGGGAATGACACAAATATTAATTTCCACAAAGTTTGCTGCTTCATTGTCTTTAGATATTTTGGTCAGATGTTACTATGGAATACTGAAGTATAATTACAAGCATTTCATAAGTGTCAAAGGCTTTTATTGACAATTACATGAATTTGATTCAAAGAGTGAATATTTGCAGTGTTGACCCTTCTTTTTCAAAACCTCTGCAATCCGCCCTGGCATGCTGTCAATTAACTTCTGGGCCACATTCTGACTGATGGCAGCCCATTCTTGCATAATCAATGCTTGGAGTTTGTCAGAATTTGTGGGTTTTTGTTTGTCCACCCGCCTCTTGAGGATTGACCACAAGTTCTCAATGGGATTAATGAGAGAATCACTGACATGATGTCAGCTGGTCCTTTTGTGGCATGGATGAAATGCAGTGGAAAGGATTTTGGGGGATTCAGTTCATTTGCATGGCAAAGAGGGACTTTGCAAATAATTGCAATTCATCTAATCACTCTTCATAACATTCTGGAAAATATGCAAATTGCCATCATATAAACTTGAGGCAGCAGACTTTGTGAAAATTAATATTTGTGTCATTCTCAAAACTTTTGGCCACGACTGTAGTGTCAGTGCTGACCTGGGCGGTGGAATCTCTCGCTCTCTCTGTCGCTCTGTCTCTCTCTCTCACACACACGCACACACGTACACACACACACACACACACACACACAGGATTGTGTCAAAGCTTCACATCGTCATTCTCCCAGGAACCTTGCTGTTACAAGTGTCGATGAAAGGGGACCAAAGTGCAGCGGGTAAAGTGCTCATCGTCTAAATACTGAACATTTAAACAAAAATAACAAACCGACAATCAACAGTTCCGTAAGGCACATAGGCTATACCGAAAAAAAACACCCACAAACCCAAAGGAAAAAACAGGCTGCCTAAGTATGGCTTCCAATCAGAGACAACGAAAGACACCTGCCTCTGATTGGAAACCATACTCGGCCACACATAGAAAATGAACATAGAAAAAGAACTAGAACATATCCCCTGGAAACAAACAAACCCCAAAACACACAGAAACAACACACCCCTGCCACGCCCTGACCATACTACAATGACCAATGACCCCTTTACTGGTCAGGACGTGACACTTGCTCCCTTTCTTTTTCTCTTTCTATCTTTCCCTGTCTTTATCCTTCTCTCTGTCTGAGTAAATGAAGGAGATCTGCTGGTCCATGTTTTATGTCGATGAGAAGGGAGAGAGAGAGAGACAGACAGAGTGTCAGGCGGCTCAAGGAAGCAGGAGGCGTGAAGTCAAGCGCAGGAGACACAAATCCGTGAACACACGTTTAATTGGTATCCACTCAGTCCAAAAACTAGGTAGGGCAGGGCGCATAAAACAAATGCCCAAAATACCAGCCCACACACAATGCAGGGACGCAGCCCACAATAAACTCTGCGAAAACCACAGGCAGAGGGAAACACCTGTTCCTCAGACGGCAATCGTCCTGACATAAAACAATCACGCACAAACAACAAGCCTACATAGCCAGACTAAATACCCCCCCCCACAAACAACTAATACAAAACAGGTGCGTGCCTAACCTAGACCTAACCAACAGAAAGTGAAACAGAGGATCGGTGGCAGCTAGTAGGCCGGCGACGATGACCGCCGAGCGCTGCCCGGGCGAGGAGGGGAACCACCTTCCGTCGATGTCGTGACAGTACCCCCCCCCTCGAGGACGCCCCGAAGGGCGAGGCGCAGGGCGATCCGGATGGAGGCTGTGGAACTCCCGTATCAGCGCTGGGTCCAATATGTCCTCCACCGGTACCCAGCACGCCTCCTCCGGGCCGTACCCCTCCCAGTCCACGAGGTACTGCAGGCCCCTCACCCGGCGCCTTGAGTCCAAGATGCACCGGACTGTGTACGCTGGGGCCCCCCCGATGTCCAGGGGGGGTGGAGGGACCTCCTGCACCTCAGCGTCCTGCAGCGGACCAGCTACCACCGGCCTGAGGAGAGACACATGAAACGAGGGGTTAATACGATAATAAGAAGGAAGTTGTAACCTGTAACACACCTCGTTTATTCTCCTCAGGACTTTGAATGGCCCCACAAACCGCGGACCCAGTTTCCGGCAGGGCAGGCAGAGGGGCAGGTTCCGGGTCGAGAGCCAGACTCTCTCCCCTGGGGTAAACACGGGGGCCTCACTGCGGCGGCGGTCAGCGCTCTACTTTTGTCGTCCCCTGGCCTGTTCCAGGGATTCCTGGACGGTGTTCCAGGTCTCCCTATAGCGCTGGACACAGTCCTCCACCGCAGGGGCCTCTGTCTGGCTCTGATGCCAGGGCACCAGGACCGGCTGGTAACCCAACACACACTGAAAAGGCGACAGGTTGGTAGAGGAGTGACGAAGAGAGTTCTGAGCCATCTCGGCCCATGGCACGAACCTCGCCCACTCCCCAGGCCGGTCCCGGCAGTAGGACCGCAGAAACCTGCCCACATCCTGATTTATCCTCTCTACCTGCCCATTACTCTCGGGGTGAAAACCTGAGGTCAAACTGACTGAAACCCCCAGTCGCTCCATAAACGCCCGCCACACCCGGGACGTGAACTGGGGGCCTCGATCAGAAACGATATCCTCAGGCACCCCGTAGTGCCGGAAGACGTGGGTGAATAGAGCTTCCGCGGTCTGCAGGGCCGTAGGAAGACCGGGTAAAGGGAGCAGACAGCAGGACTTAGAGAACCGGTCCACAACGACCAGGATCGCGGTATTGCCCTGAGACGGCGGGAGATCGGTGAGGAAATCCACCGACAGGTGGGACCATGGTCGCTGTGGAACCGGGAGGGGCTGTAATTTCCCTCTAGGCAGGTGCCTAGGAGCCTTACACTGGGCGCACACCGAACAGGAGGAGATATAGCGCCTCACGTCCTTCACCAAGGTGGGCCACCAGTATTTCCCACTAAGACCACACACCGACCGCTCAATCCCTGGGTGACCCGAGGAGGGTAGCGTGTGCGCCCACCGGATCAACCGATCGTGGACACCGAGCGGGACGAACTTACGACCCATGGGACCTTGAGGAGGAGTAGGTTCCGCCTGTAACGCCCGCTCGATATCCGCATCCACCTCCCAGACCACCGGTGCCACCAGGCAGGAGGCTGGAAGTATGGGAGTGGGATCGGTGGAATGTTCCTCGGTGTCATGGAGATGAGACAGTGCGTCAGCCTTAGTGTTCCGGGAACCTGGGATGTATGAGATCGTAAGCTGAAATCTTGTAAAGAACATCGCCCACCTGGCTTGACGAGGGTTCAGTCTCCTCGCCGCCCGGATGTACTCCAGGTTACGGTGGTCGGTCCTGATGAGAAAAGGTGATGTGCCCCCTCAAGCCAAAGTCTCCACACCTTCAGGGCTCTTACCACAGCCAGCAATTCCCTGTCCCCCACATCATAGTTACGCTTCGCTGGACTCAACTTCTTAGAGAAGAAAGCACAGGGGCGAAGCTTCGGGGGCGTGCCCGAGCGCTGTGATAGCACGCCTCCTACCCCAGCCTCGGACACGTCCACCTCCACTATGAATGGCAAAGAGGGATCCGGATGCGCCAGCACTGGAGCATCGGTAAACAGAGCCTTCAGGCGACTAAAGGCCCTGTCCGCCTCCGCCGACCACCGCAACCGCACCGGCCCCCCCTTCATCAGTGAGGTAATGGGAGCCGCCACCTGCCCAAAGCCCCGGATAAACCTCCGGTAGTAATTGGCAAACCCCAAGAACCGCTGCACCTCCTTCACCGTGGTGGGAGTCGGCCAATTACGCACGGCCGAAATGCGGTCACATTCCATCACCACCCCTGATGTGGAAATGCGATACCCCAGAAAAGAGACGGCTGGTTTGGAGAGCTCACATTTCTCAGCCTTGACGTATAGGTCATGCTCCACCAGTCGCCCAAGCATTTTACGCACCAGAGACACGTGCGCGGTGCGTGTAGTGGAGTAGATCAGAATGTCGTCGATGTACACCACCACACCCAGACCTAGCAGGTCCCGGAGAATCTCGTCCACAAAGAATTGGAAGACGGCGGGAGCATTCTTTAACCCATACGGCATGACGAGGTACTCATAATGGCCAGATGTGGTACTAAATGCAGTTTTCCACTCGTCCCCTCCTCGGATATGCACCAAATTGTACGCACTCCTGAGATCCAATTTCGTGGAGAAGCACGCCCCGTGAAATGACTCCACTGCCGTGGCGATGAGAGGTAGCGGGTAACTGAAACCCACCGTGATGGAATTTAGACCTCTATAATCAATGCACGGGCACAGACCCCCCTCCTTCTTCTTCACAAAAAAGAAGCTCGAGGAGACGGGTGATTTGGATGGCCGAATGTATCCCTGCCTCAAGGACTCTGTGACGTATGTCTCCATAGCCACTGTCTCCTCCTGAGACAGGGGATACAAGTGACTCCGGGGAAGTGCAGCGCCCACCTGGAGATTTATCGCACAGTCTCCTCGTCGATGAGGTGGTAATTGAGTCGCCTTCATTTTACTGAATGCGATAGCCAAATCGGCATACTCTGAGGGAATGTGCACGGTAGAGACTTGGTCTGGACTCTCTACCATAGTCGCACCGACGGAAACCCCTATGCATCTGCCCGAGCACTCCTTCGACCACCCCTTAAGAGCCCCCTGTCTCCACGAAATCTTAGGGTTGTGAGTGGCTAGCCAGGGGATCCCTAGTACCACTGGAAACGCCGGGGAATCAATGAGGAAGAGACTGATACTCTCCTCATGACCCCCCCCGCATTACCATGACCAGTGGCACGGTGACCTCCCTGACCAGCCCTGACCCTAGTGGTCAACTGTCTAAGGCATGCACGGGGAAGGGTTGGTCCAATTGGACCAGGGGAATCCCTAACTTAGCGGCGACCCCGCGGTCCATAAAACTCCCCGCTGCGCCTGAATCGACTAGCACCTTAAGCTGGGAGTGAGGGGGGAAAGCAGGAAAGGAAACTAATGCATGCATGTGACTGACAGGGGGCTCTGGGTGAGGCTGGTGCTGACTCACCTAAGATGTCAAAGGAGTGCTCTGCCTGCCCTCTGGACTCCCGGGCGAGCTCCTCCAGCACCGGTCCACAGTGTGCCCTCTGCGACCACAGTGGGTGCAGGAGAGGGCTCCCCCTCCAGTCTTCCTGGCTGAAGCCCCCCTATCTCCATAGGCGTTGGAGCAGGAGGGCTGGGAGGTGGAATGAGCAGGGCCCGGTTCGGACGCCCGCGGGCGGCCAGCAGATTGTCCAGTCGTGATGGTGGAGTCCCGACAGGCTAACTCCTGGCGGACGTACTCCCTGAGACTACACCGGTAGTGATCTATAAGGGCCCTCTCATTCCACCCCGCTCCAGCGGCCAGGGTCCGGAATTCTAGAGCAAAGTCCTGTGCGCTCCTCGTCTCCTGTAACAGGTGAAATAGTTGCTCACCCGCCGCTTTACCCTCCGGGGGATGATCGTACACTGCCCGGAATCAGCGGGTGAACTCCGGGTAGTTGTCCCTGGCTGAGTCCGGACTGTCCCACACGGCGTTGGCCCATACCAGGGCTCTACCTGTGAGACACGAGACGAGGACGCTGACACTCTCCTCTCCCGAGGGAGGGGGACGGACGGTCGCCAGGTATAACTCCAGCTGGAGTGGGAAACCCTTACACCCAGTGGCCGTCCCATCGTACTCCCTGGGGGGCGCGAGTTTAACCCCGCTGGTACTGGGTGCTGTCAGCGCTGGTTGAGGTGCGGGCTGTTTAGCAGCCGCGTTAGTGGGGGCGGGAGCGCTTCGGTCCCAACTCTCCAGGCGCGCCAACACCTGGTCCATGGCGGTGGAGGAGGGCGGAGTGTTGGGCAACCCTTTCTTCCATGGACGGGGCTGGCCCTGAAGCTCCTGCTGACTCCATCAATTCGGTGCGTGATTCTGTCAGGCGGCTCAAGGAAGCAGGAGGGGTGAAGTCAAGCGCAGGAGTCACAAATCCGTGAACACACGTTTAATTGGTATCCACTCAGTCCAAAAACTAGGTAGGGCAGGGCGCATAAAACAAATGCCCAAAATACCAGCCCACACACAATGCAGGGACGCAGCCCACAATAAACTCTGCGAAAACCACAGGCAGAGGGAAACACCTACTCCTCAGACGGCAATCGTCCTGACATAAAACAATCACGCACAAACAACAAGCCTACATAGCCAGACTAAATACCCCCCCCCCCCCCCCCCCCCCCACTAAACAACTAATACAAAACAGGTGCGTGCCTAACCTAGACCTAACCAACAGAAAGTGAAACAGAGGATCGGTAGCAGCTAGTAGGCCGGCGATGACGACCGCCGAGTGCCGCCCAGGCGAGGAGGGACGCCACCTTCCGTCGATGTCGTGACACAGAGAAAGAGATGGAGCTGTCACTCACTCAGACACAACAGGTCATTCCATTATGCAGCACCCAGAGGCATTCTCCACACACACGTCCCACATCAAGGACACAGGCTAACAGGAAGTTACACACAATCAATCTTATCTAATTAATCAGATCCCATCTAATCAGCTACAGACATGTTATCATCAAACATGTGCATACATATAACTTATTTCTGACAGTATACATGTTATTATGAATCAATAGCCCTAATCCATTACCTGAAATGAAATGTAATGAGAGAGAGGCTGCATTTGCTTTGTCTTTCACCAGAGAGGTGTGGTCGGCATTTGCTGTTATTTATTTCAGCACCCACATATACATGCGTGCCACACAAGCAAGCATGCGGGCATGGTGTAGTCCTTCACATTTCCCCTCTAAAATCCTGTTTGTGTGTCAGCCAGGGCACAGAACAGCTTCAATGCCTCTCTCTCCCCTATTTTCTCCCCCTTTCCCTATCTCTCAGTCTTGTTTGGTAGGTGGTATTTTCCACTTCTGTGACACGACTGTGATTAGTCTTGTTAACGGTAGAGAAACCGCTAGAGATGTGTTTTAAATAAGAAGGTACACTCGAGCCATGAACGTAATTAGATCTCGTCTGTGAAAAGGCGAGGTATCAAACATAATAAGTAAATGAGCTGCTTTGAAGATGTTGAATACATTCATTTGGTACACGGAGAGAGAACACTCTTCGGTTGTCGCGTCTGTAGAGACGCAGCTGAATGAACGGAATGCTGAAGAAACATTCAAAGAAGAGCTATTATGAGGATATAGGATGCTTTTTTGTTTATTAATTCTTATATCAAATCTAATTTATTTATAAAGCCCTTCTTATATCAGCTGATATCTCAAAGTGCTGTACAGAAACCCAGCCTAAAACCCCAAACAGAAAGCAATGCAGGTGTAGCAGCATGGTGGCTAGGAAAAACTCCCTAGAAAGGCAAAAACCTAGGAAGAAACCTAGAGAGGAACCAGGCTATGAGGGGTGGCCAGTCCTCTTCTGGCTGTGCCGGGTGGAGATTATAACAGAACATGGCCAAGATGTTCAAATGTTCATAGATGACCAGCAGGGTCATATAATAATAATCTCAGTGGTTGTCGAGGGTGCAACAGGTCAGCACCTCAGGATATACTGGATCTAATGAAAAGCCTAGTTGGAGTTGGAGACAGTTTTACTGTATGCCCATAGGGAAATCTCTACTGCATGTGTTATAATGCTGACAAATTACAGGACAGAATCAGGATTCAGAAAACATGACCAACTCTTCCTCACCTCTGCTTCTGAGGTGATGACATAACTCATCTATCTCTATCTCTCTCTTAGTTGTCGCTCTACTCTCTCTCTCCCCCCCTCTTTCTGTCTAAATCAGCCATTTCCTTTTCTCTTCATTAAGACCTGCCTTTTGTACTATGAGAGTAATACTAACTATTACTCTCCCTGCTCATCTGCGTGAACATGCCTTAGGCATGCTTCAAGGAGGCATGAGGACTGCAGATGTGGCCAGGGCAATAAATTGCAATGTCCGTACTGTGAGACGCCTATGACAGCGCTACAGGGAGACAGGACGGACAGCTGATCATCCTCGCAGTGGCAGACCACATGTAACAACACCTGCACAGGATCGGTACATCCGAACATCACACCTACGGGACAGGTACAGGATCGCAACAACAACTGCCCGAGTCACACCAGTAACGCACAATCCCTCCATCAGTGCTCAGACTGTTCGCAATAGGCTGAGAGAGGCTGGACTGAGGGCTTGTAGGCCTGTTGTAAGGCAGGTCCTCACCAAACATCACAGGCAAAATCATTGCCTATGGGCACAAACCCACCATCGCTGGACCAGACAGGATTGGCAAAAAGTGCTCTTCACTGACGAGTCGCGGTTTTGTCTCACATAGGGTGATGGTCGGATTTGCGTTTATCGTCGAAGGAATGAGCATTATACCGAGGCCTGTACTCTGGAGCGGGATCGATTTGGAGGTGGAGGGTCCGTCATGGTCTGGGGTGGTGTGTCACAGCATCATCAGACTGAGCTTGTTGTCATTGCAAGCAATCTCATCCTCCTCCCTCATGTGGTACCCTTCCTGCAGGCTCATCCTGACATGACCACTAGCCATACTGCTTGCTCTGCTTGCTCTGTGAGTGATTTCCTGCAAGACAGGAATGTCAGTGTTCTGCCATGGCCAGCGAAGAGCCCGGATCTCAATCCCATTGAGCTCGCCTGGGACCTATTGGATCGGAGAGTGAGCATTCCCAGCAGAAATGTCCAGGAACTTGCAGGTGCCTTGGTGGAAGAGTGGGGTAACATGTCACAGCAAGAACTGGCAAATCTGGTGCAGTTCATGAGGAGGAGATGCACTGCAGTACTTAATGTAGCTGGTGGCCACACCGGATACTGACTGTTACTTTTGATTTTGACCCCCCTTTGTTCAGGGACACATTATTCCATTTCTGTTAGTCACATGACTGTGGAATTTGTTGAGTTTATGTCTCAGTTGTTGAATCTTGTTATGTTCATACAAATATTTACACATGTTAAGTTTGCTGAAAATAAATGCAGTTGACAGTGAGAGGACGTTTCTTTTTTTGCTGAGTTTAGTTCGCAATTGCGCTAGCGCTAGTTAGCAACTTCCTTCAAACTGCACTTAGAGATATAAAATGATATCCACAAGTTCATCTGACTCTAAGGAAGTAGATAAGGGCCAAAAGGGCCAGAATCCTTCATTGCCATGTCAAAGCTGCCCAAAAAAACATGGCTCAATCAAAAGGTACAATTATGATCATCAATCAGAGATAATGTCCATCCCGGCTATCAGTGTGGATGTTGTCATTCCCTTTACCGTAACAGCTGAAGAGTAGAGCTGCCAGATGCCAAGTTAGTATAGCAGACTGTCCTTACTGACTCAGTATAGCAAGATGGTGTGAGACTTTAGCGAATCACAAATCCAGTCTGTCACACTCCCATGGGGGGAGCACAGTGTTCCTCTTTTCTCCACATGGGGTCCAGTAGGACCCTGGTTGGTCATCACTAATCTGGCTAGAGAGTATAATCTGTACGTTGGCACTATCTGGCCCTGCTAGAGAGCACATAATGTACATTGGCACTAACATTGACACTATATGCCCATTATAGAAAGGACAGTAGTAGAACTGTATAACCAAACTAAACTTAGCCACCTAAACTTAGCCACCTCAACCAGGATCCTAAGCCTTGCATTGATTAGGAATAAATAGCTCAGATTGTGAATGCTAAAGTTCTGATGATATTCCCGGGGTGTCGTTTCTGGCATGCCTATTAAATGTCGAACCACAGGACCCCCTCTGAGCGTCACACTTCCTACTCAGCGTGAAGCTCCAGGGCTGTGCTGTCCCAGGGCCGGGTCTGTCAGCACTCTGCCCGGACCAGGGAGCTCTAGTTGGGCTTTGAGCTCAGTGGGAGAGGGCCTGCATGAACAGGAAGTCCGCAGCTGGCAGGCTTCATCTCTATCCATCTGAGACTGCAAACTGGGGTGTCCTAAATGGCACCCTATTCCTTATATAGTGTATTACTTTTGACCAGAGCCCTAGTGCACTATAAAGGGAATAGGGTGTGATTTGGGACGTAGGCTGTCAGGGCTGTGAACCAGTAGAGCAAACGAAACAGCTACGATAACTCAACACCCGCTAACTGAACACAGTGGAGGCAATTGAGACAATCGAGGTACTCAGGGGCAACAAAGGGACCGAATCAGCAGTAGAGCCAGAAAAGGAAAAGAACGCGTGAGGCCGGGGCCCTCTCGCCTATACAGAGTAGAGGCCCCTTGCCATCTTTGGATGGCTCTGCACCGCATGCTATGCCAACGATCAATGCCCACTGCCCATAGAGCAGGAGGGTGAGAACTAGCTACAGAGGGATTCTGTGCCCTATCAAAAAAGAAAACAAATATTTTTCAGGAAGGTTAAAAGGTTTTTTGTGGGGTTTTGGTTGCATGACTTTTATTCCTTTATTGATGTATTTATCTGCTTTCAGACAGCCAGAAGATGGCTCCTCCTGGTGAGCTGAAGTCCTGCAGAGGCTGAGGCTGTTTGGATGCTCTTTCAGGTGAATAATACCATGCCTGAGCCCATGCAGCCAATTCTCTCTATCTCGCTCTCTTCCTTGTTCTCTCTCTCCATCCTGCCTCTACCCTTCCTGCTCCCCCACTCTCTGCCCCCCACCCACTCTGTACAATTGGATCTGGGAAAACAAACAGAAACAAACAAAGAAAAGCAAGTAAACAAGTAGCTCCCCGCCAGGCGTGAAGGCTGGCAACCTTAGCCCCGAGGTAGCAGACTCACTGTCGTCAGCCTTTTCAGAACCCTCTCACAACCCTCCCTCTGTCTCTATTTCTCGCTCTCACTTTGGTCTTTCTGTCTCTGTCTCTGTCTCTCTCTCTGTCTCTGTCTGTCTCTCTCTGTCTCTGTTTCTCTCTCTCTGCCTCTATCTTTGTCTCTCTCTCTCTCTCTCTCTCTCTCTGTCTCTCTCTCTCTCTCTCTCTCTGTCTCTCTCTCTCCGCATGCTGGGAGTGTTTGGTGCATGCTGGGAATTGTATGAGCGACCCACATGGGGACGCCGTCCCTGTCACTTCGGCACGGCTTTAGGTCTGATACTGAAGCCACTGTCACTGTGGAGGAGTTTATGGTCATCGTAGGAGAGAAGGTACAGTAGCCTATGAAAATGTTGCTTATGCATCGCGGATGAATAAAGAGGTGGTGGTGTTTCTTATAGAAGAGCATCTTGTTGATGAGATGGTTGAGCATGGCGTACTTATTAAAGGTATGTTTATTCAAGTTACGCCGCTTTTTTCTCAGTCAACAAGGGCAACGATGTCTAATGTACCACCGTTTATTCCCAATGAGCTATTGGAGCGTGAGTTATTGAAGTGTGAGTTATTGGAGTGTGAGTTATTGGAGTGTGAGTTATTGGAGTGTGAGTTATTGGAGTGTGAGTCATTGGAGCGTGAGTTATTGGAGCGTGAGTCATTGGAGCGTGAGTCACTGGAGCGTGAGTTATTGGAGTGTGAGTTATTTGAGAGTGAGTTATTGGAGTGTGAGTTATTGGAGTGTGAGTTATTGGAGTGTGAGTTACTGGAGCGTGAGTTACTGGAGTGTGAGTTATTGGAGTGTGAGTTATTGGAGTGTGAGTTATTGGAGCGTGAGTTATTTGAGCGTGAGTTATTGGAGCGTGAGTTATTTGAGGGTGAGTTACTGGAGCGTGAGTTATTGGAGCGTGAGTCATTGGAGCGTGAGTCATTGGCGCGTGAGTCACTGGAGCGTGAGTCACTGGAGCGTGAGTCACTGGAGCGTGAGTCACTGGAGCGTGAGTCACTGGAGCGTGAGTCATTGGAGAGAGAGTCATTGGAGAGAGAGTTATTGGAGAGTGAGTCATTGGAGCGTGAGTCATTGGAGCGTGAGTCATTGGAGAGTGAGTTATTGGAACGTGAGTCATTGGAGCGTGAGTCATTGGAGAGTGAGTCATTGGAGAGTGAGTTATTGAAGTGTGAGTTACTGGAGTGTGAGTTACTGGAGTGTGAGTTACTGGAGTGTGAGTTATTGGAGTGTGAGTTATTGGAGCTTGAGTTATTGGAGCTTGAGTTATTGGAGCGTGAGTTACTGGAGCGTGAGTAACTGGAGCGTGAGTAACTGGAGCGTGAGTAACTGGAGCGTGAGTTACTGGAGCGTGAGTCACTGGAGCGTGAGTCACTGGAGCGTGAGTCACTGGAGCGTGAGTCACTGGAGCGTGAGTCACTGGAGCGTGAGTCACTGGAGAGTGAGTCATTGGAACGTGAGTCATTGGAGCGTGAGTCATTGGAGAGTGAGTCATTGGAGTGTGAGTTACTGGAGTGTGAGTTACTGGAGTGTGAGTTATTGGAGTGTGAGTCATTGGAGTGTGAGTCATTGGAGCTTGAGTTATTGGAGCTTGAGTTATTGGAGCGGGAGTTATTGGAGCGTGAGTTACTGGAGCGTGAGTAACTGGAGCGTGAGTTACTGGAGCGTGAGTTACTGGAGCGTGAGTCACTGGAGCGTGAGTCACTGGAGCGTGAGTCACTGGAGCGTGAGTCATTGGAGCGTGAGTCATTGGAGCGTGAGTCATTGGAGCGTGAGTCATTGGAGCGTGAGTCATTGGAGCGTGAGTTATTGGAGCGTGAGTTATTGGAGCGTGAGTTATTGGAGCGTGAGTCATTGGAGCGTGAGTCATTGGAGCGTGAGTCATTGGAGCGTGAGTCATTGGAGCGTGAGTCATTGGAGCGTGAGTTATTGGAGCGTGAGTTATTGGAGCGTGAGTCATTGGAGCGTGAGTTATTGGAGCGTGAGTTATTGGAGTGTGAGTTATTGCTGTTTGGGAAGTGTGCAAGTTCTATTAAGATTGTCCCATTGGGTAACAAACAGAGGTGTGGACTCGAGTCACATGACTTGGACTCGAGTCAGACTCGAGTCACAAATATGATGACTTCCAACTCAGCTTTGACTTTAACACCAATGACTCGTGACTTGACTTGAACATGAGCCTTATGACTCGACCTGACTTGATACCCTCCCCAAGCCCAAATATTAAAAATGATGCTATTAAAAAAAGTGTGCAGCGCATCAACTCTTCATTTAACGGACTACAGTTTGAATCGGACAGCAGCCAATCAAATTGTGCCAGCTGAGAAAAAGTTGTGCGAGGCAGTGCAGAGGGTGAATTCAGATGGAGCCCTTGGAAAGATGATACCCAAAATTATTATCTTCGGATATAAAGACGATGCTGTATCAGAAAATAATAGATTGCAACTTGCAAAACATCCGGGAAGAAAATTACAGACGGAGGCGCAACAATTTCGAACTTTGTTCGACATTTGAAGCTACACAAAGAACGGTAAGTCGTGACTAATATAGCCGACAGCTATATATTTTATTACTTTACTAGTGTATCATGTAGACTAACCTAACGTTAAATCAATGAGCCTCCACACAGTCAGTCAGTGCGGGAACGTGATCATTGCACCCAAGATTGAGCTACAACTGGCTAGGCAGTTGGTAGCCTAAATCCTGCCTGATGCTACTGCTGTTGGGTCGATTGCGTACAAGCCTACATTGCGCCCCGTAGCGATCCTTGATAGTCGATTCCTATTGCATGGAAATGTAATGTTTATTTGGAAAGTAATAAATATCTAGATATTTTTAAATGCATTCATGATTTGCGTAAATGTAATATACTAACTATTACTCTTGTTAAAAATATGAAATGGTATTACATTTGGTGAAGAGCTTATTATGACTTGTTTAGGACTTAAAACTCAAAGTTTAGGACTTGAGACTTGACTTGATACTTGACGGTCTTGACTTGAGACTTGACTTGGGACTTGAGACTTACTTGTGACTTGTAAAACAATGACTTGGTCCCACCTCTCGAACAAACACCCAGCTCTGAAACAGGTTATGTCGTTTCAAACACCCGGCTCTGAAACAGGTTATGTCGTTTCAAACACCCGGCTCTGAAACAGGTTGGGTCGTTTCAAACACCCGGCTCTGAAACAGGTTGGGTCGTTTCAAACACCCGGCTCTGAAACAGGTTATGTCATTTCAAACACCCGGCTCTGAAACAGGTTGGGTCGTTTCAAACATCAGGCTCTGAAACAGGTTGGGTCGTTTCAAACACCCGGCTCTGAAACAGGTTATGTCATTTCAAACACCCGGCTCTGAAACAGGTTATGTCGTTTCAAACACCCGGCTCTGAAACAGGTTGGGTCGTTTCAAACACCCGGCTCTGAAACAGGTTGGGTCGTTTCAAACACCCGGCTCTGAAACAGGTTGGGTCGTTTCAAACACCCGGCTCTGAAACAGGTTGGGTCGTTTCAAACACCCGGCTCTGAAACAGGTTATGTCATTTCGGTGACAGGTGTTTATGTTTTTGGACTCACCGGAACAGACTTTGTTGGTATTGTTTAAAGTCAAGTATGACAACAGACTGTATATGGCTTATGCTAGTACGGGTAGTCAACTGTGTTTTGAGTGTTGGGATGTTGGCCATAAGCAACATGCTTGCCCTAAAAGGGAGAAAGCGGAGGGAGGTCCTCGTAACGCCTGGGCCCACTGATGTAGGGAGAGGTGGGAGAGGTGGGCCGACAGTGGTAGAGCAGCCACAAGCACCTGTTGATGAGGAACAAGTTGTCCAAGTTATGGGTACTGAGTTGCAGCTTGTACCAGAGGGGAACATAGCGTCTGTTATGCAGCAGAAAAATATTGTTGTAGGAGGTAAGGATGGATTTGGGGAGCCATTTCCCCAGACATTTCCCCAGACGGTTCTAACTTAGAATTTGTGGACAACTACAAATACCTAGGTGTCTGGTTAGACTGTAAACTCTCCTTCCAGACTCACATCAATCATCTCCAATCCAAAGTGAAATCTCGAATTGGCTTCCTATTTCGCAACAAAGCATCCTTCACTCATGCTGCCAAACATACCCTCGTAAAACTGACCATCCTACCAATCCTCGACTTCGGCGATGTCATTTACAAAATAGCTTCCAATACCCTACTCAACAAGCTGGATGCAGTCTATCACAGTGCCATCCGTTTTGTCACCAAAGCCCCATATACTACCCACCACTGCGACCTGTACGCTCTCGTTGGCTGGCCTTCGCTTCATAATCGTCACCAAACACATTGGCTCCAGGTCATCTACAAGACCCTGCTAGGTAAAGTCCCCCCTTATCTCCGCTCACTGGTCACCATAGCAGCACCCACCTGTAGCACGCGCTCCAGCAGGTATATCTCTCTGGTCACCCCTAAAGCCAACTCCTCCTTTGGTCGTCTCTCCTTCCAGTTCTCTGCTGCCAATGACTGGAACGAACTACAAAAATCTCTGAAACTGGAAACACTTATCTCCCTCACTAGCTTTAAGCACCAGCTGTCAGAGCAGCTCACAGATCACTGCACCTGTACATAGCCCATCTATAATTTAGCCCAAACTACTACCTCTTCCCCTACTGTATTTATTTATTTTATTTATTTTGCTCCTTTGCACCATATTATTTATATTTTATCTCTGAACTCTCTTCAAACTACAAATCTACCATTCCAGTGTTTTTCTTGCTATACTTTATTTACTTTGCCACCATGGCATTTTTTTGCCTTTACCTCCCTTATCTCACATCATTTGCTCACATTGTATATAGTCTTATTTTTTTTTCTTCTACTGCATCATTGATTGTATGTTGTTTTACTCCATGTGTAACTCTGTGTTTTTGTATGTTGTCGAACTGCTTTGCTTTATCTTGGCCAGGTCGCAATTGTAAATGAGAACTTGTTCTCAACTTGCCTACCTGGTTAAATAAAGGTGAAATAAATAAATAAATAAATAAATAAAAAGACTGGTGAGGAGAGATGTGCTCAGCATAAAGATTTTGCGTCACAAAGAGTTTGAAGAAGGATGTAACGCAACTTGTAAGGGTCCTTATGATGGAAAATGGAAGAAGACAACGGTCGGCTTTGGGGCAGAGGATGATGACTTTGTGGCTGAACTGATCTACAATTATGGAGTGGGAGGATATCACCTAGGCAATGACTTCCTCGGTTTAACTCTGTAGTCTAGCCAGGCTGTCAGCAATGGTAAGCGGCTTGCTTGGCCCCTCACTGACGTTGGAAAGAGCCTCTATCTGGCTGAGGCTCCAGGAAGTTATCGCATCTACCTGGTGGACAAAGAACAGCCTCCCAATGATCCTGTACAGAAGGTGTGTCTGGCAGGGTCTGACCTGCAGAAATCAATTCACTGCTGCTCCTCCCTTCTGGGGATGAAGGTGAAAGAGAGAAATGAGGAGAAGAAGACTGTGCTGATGGGATTCACAGACATTCAGTGTAAACTAGAGCTTCACAACATTGTTAGGGCAGTAGATCATGGGACAGCCTTCGGGCGGATAGCATTCTCTTGTCCACGTGAGCAGTTGGCAGATCTTGAAGCCTTGATGACAAAGTGAAACCAGAAAATTCTTACTATCTTGGTTACCTGGACACCCCTGGAAAGAATACAGTAGAAGTGGTCATTTGGGCTGATTCAGATGCTCATGAGATCTGCGTTGTTGTTTGAGTGTTTGTGTTGTGGGTTCCCAGACCCAATAAAGTTTTATTAAACTCAAACTCTCTCTATCTCTGTCTCTTTCTTTCTCTCTCTCTGTCTCAATCTCTCTCTCTGTCTCTCTCTCTGCCTCTCTCAATTCAATTCAAGGGGCTTTATTGGCATGGGAAACGTGATAACTTCTTTGGGATGGCGGCAGTATTTTCACGGCCGGATAAAAAACGTACCCGATTTAATCTGGTTACTACTCCTGCCCAGAAACTAGAAAATGCATATAATTAGTAGATTTGGATAGAAAACACCCTAAAGTTTCTAAAACCGTTTGAATGGTGTCTGTGAGTATAACAGAACTCATATGGCAGGCAAAAACTTGAGAAGATTCCATGCAGGAAGTGCCCTGTCTGACAATTTGTTGTCCTTCTGTTGCATCACTATCAAAATTACAGCATCTGTGCTGTTACGTGACACTTTCTAAGGCTTCCATTGGCTCTCTAAAGCCGCCAGAAAGTGGAATGGGGTGTCTGCTGTCTCTGGGCAAAGTATAGGAGCAGAGTTTGTAAGTGGTCAGCCTGGGGACAGTGAGACTGGAGATGCGCGGTCACGAGAACTCGCCATTTTTTTCTTTCTCTCTTTGAATGAATACATCGTTGCCCGGTTGGAATATTATCGCTATTCTACGAGAAAAATAGCATAAATATTGATTTTAAACAGCGTTTGACATGTTTCTAAGTACGGTAATGGAAAAAATGTTGTCACAAAATGCGCTCGCGCGTTACCCTTCAATAGTGACCTGAACACACGAACAAAACGGAGGTATTTGGATATAAGTATGGATTATTTGGAACCAAAACAACATTTGTTGTTGAAGTAGAAGTCCTGGGAGTGCATTCTGACGAAGAACAGCAAAGGTAATCCAATTTTTCTAATGGTAATTCTGAGTTTAGGTGACCCCGAAGTTGGCCGATGTCAAAATAGCTAGCCGTGATGGCCGAGCTATGTACTCAGAATATTGCAAAATGTGCTTTCGCCGAAAAGCTATTTTTGTATCGGACATAGCGATTGCATAAAGGAGTTCTGTATCTATAATTCTTAAAATAATTGTTATGTATTTTGTCAACATTTATCATGAGTAATTTAGTAAATTCACCAGAAGTTTTCGGTGGGTATGCTAGTTCTGAACATCACATGCTAATGTAAAAAGCTGTTTTTTTTAATATAAATATGAACTTGATTGAACAAAACATCATCAAAAGATCATCAAAGGTTAGTGCTGCATTTAGCTGTGGTTTGGGTTTATGAGACATATATGCTTGCTTTGAAAATGGCTGTGTGATTATTTGTGTCTATGTACTCTCCTAACATAATCTAATGTTTTGCTTTCGCTGTAAAGCCTTTTTGAAATCGGACAATGTGGTTAGATTAAAGAGAGTCTTATCTTTAAAATGGTGTAAAATAGTTGATTGTTTGAGAAAATTGAATTGTGGTATTTTAGTTGGTTTTGTATTTCGCGCCATGCGATGCCATTGGCTGTTGGCTAGGGGTTCCGCTGGCGGAACGGGGTTCCGCTAGCGGAACGTCTAGATGCAAGAGGTTAACATTGCCAAAGCAAGTGACATCTCTCTCCTCTCTCTCTCTCTCTCTGTCTTTCTCTCTGTTTCTCTCTCTCTCTGTTTCTCTCTCTGTGTGTCTCTCTCTCTCTCTCTTTCTCTCTCTCTGTCTCTCTCTGTTTCTCTGTCTGTCTGTCTCTCTCTCTCTCTGTCTTTGTCTCTCTCTCTCTGTCTCTCTCTCTGTCTCTCAATTCAATTAAATTCGCTTTATTGGCATGACGTAACAATATACATATTGCCAAAGCTTATTTTGGATATTTACAATATAAAAAATAAATAAAATGAGAATCAAAATTGTCAACGGGACAACAGTAACAACAATAACCAAGGGTCAAAATAACCATACATTCAACAATAACAATAAGCATAGAGTAGAGTACATGTGCAGGTTGATTGGTCTGTCAGACACTGTCCCTCAACTTATGGCAGGCAGCAATGTAGTGCGCTGCCAACCCACAGCTCTCTGCGTCCTCCCCCAACAGGACGGGTAGCCTATCCTCATCAGAGAGGTCTTTGATACCTTGAATAAGGGTTTCAAATTTGGGAAAATGACACTCTAATAGTTTTACCCATGTGAGAGATTCAGACTCGGTCTCAACCTTAGTCTTTACTGAAGACTCATCTCTTCAGTGGGTCCTGCTGCTCCAGTTTCAACTGTTCTGCCTGCGGCTATGGAACCCTGACCTGTTCACCGGACGTGCTACCTGTCCCAGACCTGCTGTTTTCAACTCTCTAGAGATACTCTCAATGATCGGCTATGAAAAGCCAACTGACATTTACTTTTGAGGTGCTGATCTGTTGCACCCTCGACAACCACTGTGATTATTATTATTGACCATGCTGGTCATTTATGAACATTTGAACATCTTGGCCATGTTCTGTTATAATCTCCACCCGGCACAGCCAGAAGAGGACTGGCTACCCCTCATAGCCTGGTTCCTCTCTAGGTTTCTTCCTAGGTTTTGACCTTTCTAGGGAGTTTTTCCTAGCCGCCGTGCTTCTACACCTGCATTGCTTGCTGTTTGGGGTTTTAGGCTGGGTTTCTGTACAGCACTTTGAGATATCAGCTAATGTAAGAAGGGCTATATAAATTAATTTGATTTGATTTGATTTTATATTTTTGTCATTTTGTCAGGAAATGCAGCTCCGTCTCAGGTTCTGCTGTTGCGCAGTGGTTGCACAGCCTTTCCTCTACAGGGAGCCAGGTTTTCCTGTGTCTGCCCTTCTCAATTGCAAGGCTGTGCTCACTGAGCCTGTACTTTGTCAAGGTTTTTCTAAGGTTTTGATCAGCAACCATGGTCAAATATTTAGCCACAGTGTACTGTCGATTTAGGGCCAGATAGCACTGCCTTTTGCTTTGTGTTTGTGCTTGTGTTTCCCAATAAGCACTGTAGTTTTGTTTTGACTGTGGTGTAATTTGGTTTATTCTGATTGATTGGATGTTCTGGTCCTGAGGCTTCAGTGTGTTAGTAGAACAGGTTTGTGAACTCAGCCCCATGACCAGCTGGATGAGGGGACTCTTTTCTTTGCTCAGCTCTTGGCATTGCAGGGCTTGGTAATGATATGAGAGGGGGTCACTGTATTTTTATTATTAGTTGATATTGGCCTAATTCTCCCCTGCATGCATTGTTTGTAGTTTTCCTCTGGACATGTAGGAGAATCTTACAGAACTCTGCATGCAAATGGCACCCACACCTCGCTGTCATAAAGTACAATTGGTTCAATTACATATTCAATTAGTTTTAGACAAATTTTAATAGGTATTTCAATTAGAATTTGATTTTTAATGGTGTAGAATGCCCTGTGTGCTTTCTCTCTCAGTTCATTCACTGCCTCATGAAGGTCTCCAGTTGGGCTTCTTTTTAAACCTAAGTAATTGTAGTGTGTGCAGTACTCTATATATTTTGCACCAATTAAGAACTTTGGTCTAATTCCCTGAGATCTGGATCTTCTCTGGAAAATCATTATTTTCGTCTTTTTGGGGTTTACTGCCAGGGCCCAGGTCTGGCAGTACTGCTCTAGCAGGACCAGGCTCTGCTTTAGGCCATGTGCTGTGGGTGACAGCAGGCATAGGTCATCTGCAAAGAGTAGGCATTTAACCTCTGAATTGTGGAGACTAACACCAGGGGCTGAGGATTTTTCTAGAATAGTAGCCAATTCGTTGATGTAAATATTGAAGAGTGCAGGGCTCAGATTGCTACCCTGACAAAAGCCCCTCCCCTGGTTAAAGAATGTTGTTCTTTTCTTGCCAATTTTAAAGCTGCACGTATTGCCAGTATACATTGATTTAATTATATCATATGTTTTACCCTCTACACCACTTTCAATAACTGTGTAGAACAGTCCTGTACGCTAAATAGAATCAAATGCTTTTTGGAAGTCGATAAAGCAAGCGTATATTGTGGTATTATTTTGGTGGACATGTTTATCTATCAGGGTGTGTAGGGTGTAAAAATGATCAGTCGTGCGATGTTTTGGTATAAATCCAATTTGTCTTTTACTCAAGACATGGTGCTTATTAAGGAATTTTAGAACTCTTACATTTATAATACTACAGAAAACCTTCCCCAGGTTACTGTTCACACCAATGCCTCTGGAATTGTTAGGGTCAAATTTGTCTCCGTTCTTAAAGATTGGGGTTATGAGTCCTTGATTCAGGATCAAATTAAACAGTTTTAATATAGCCAATTGAAATGTTGCACTAGTGAGTTTGAGCATCTCATATAGGATGCCATCAGGTCCGCATGCCTTTTTAAATTTAAGGGCCTGAAGTTTGTTATAGAGCTCCTGGTCAGTAATTGGGGGGTCCAATGGATTTTGGTTGTCCTTTATAGCTTTTTCTAATCCGTTCAACTTGTCATGAATTTGGCGTTGTTCTGCGTTTGTGTCAATTTGAACGCTGTTGTAGAGTGTTTTAAAATGGGTTGTCCATATGTCACCATTTTGTATCGCTAATTCCTCTTCTTTAGATTTTTTTTTTTTTTTTCCAGTTTTACCAGAAGTTGTTTGTGTTCAATTAGTGTCAGCTGCTTGTCAGCTGTTGCTCAAAAAAATAAAGGGAACACTTAAACAACACATCCTAGATCTGAATGAAAGAAATAATCTTATTAAATACTTTTTTCTTTACATAGTTGAATGTGCTGACAACTAAATCACACAAAAATAATCAATGGAAATCCAATTTATCAACCCATGGAGGTCTGGATTTGGAGTCACACTCAAAATTAAAGTGGAAAACCACACTACAGGCTGATCCAACTTTGATGTAATGTCCTTAAAACAAGTCAAAATGAGGCTCAGTAGTGTGTGTGGCCTCCACGTGCCTGTATGACCTCCCTACAATGCCTGGGCATGCTCCTGATGAGGTGGAGGATGGTCTCCTGAGGGATCTCCTCCCAGACCTGGACTAAAGCCTCCGCCAACTCCTGGACAGTCTGTGGTGCAACATGGCGTTGGTGGATGGAGCGAGACATGATGTCCCAGATGTGCTCAATTGGATTCAGGTCTGGGGAACGGGCGGGCCAGTCCATAGCATCAATGCCTTCCTCTTGCAGGAACTGCTGACACACTCCAGCCACATGAGGTCTAGCATTGTCTTGCATTAGGAGGAACCCAGAGCCAACCGCACCAGCATATGGTCTCACAAGGGGTCTGAGGATCTCATCTCGGTACCTAATGGCAGTCAGGCTACCTCTGGCGAGCACATGGAGGGCTGTGCGGCCCCCCAAAGAAATGCCACCCCACACCATGACTGACCCACCGCCAAACCGGTCATGCTGGAGGATGTTGCAGGCAGCAGAACGTTCTCCACGGCGTCTCCAGACTCTGTCACGTCTGTCACGTGCTCAGTGTGAACCTGCTTTCATCTGTGAAGAGCACATGGCGCCAGTGGCGAATTTGCCAATCTTGGTGTTCTCTGGCAAATGCCAAAAGTCCTGCACGGTGTTGGGCTGTAAGCACAACCCCCACCTGTGGACGTCGGGCCCTTATACCACCCTCATGGAGTCTGTTTCTGACCGTTTGAGCAGACACATGCACATTTGTGGCCTGCTGGAGGTCATTTTGCAGGGCTCTGGCAGTGCTTCTCCTGCTCCTCCTTGCACAAAGGCGTAGGTAGCGGTCCTGCTGCTGGGTTGTTGCCCTCCTACGGCCTCCTCCACATCTCCTGATGTACTGGCCTGTCTCCTGGTAGCGCCTCCATGCTCTGGACACTACGCTGACAGACACAGCAAACCTTCTTGCCACAGCTCGCATTGATGTGCCATCCTGGATGAGCTGCACTACCTGAGCCACTTGTGTGGGTTGTAGACTCCGTCTCATGCTACCACTAGAGTGAAAGCCCCGGCAGCATTCAAAAGTTACCAAAACATCAGCCAGGAAGCATAGGAACTGAGAAGTGGTCTGTGGTCCCCACCTGCAGAACCACTCCTTTATTGGGGGTGTCTTGCTAATTGCCTATAATTTCCACCTGTTGTCTATTCCATTTGCACAACAGCATGTGAAATTTATTGTCAATCATTGTTGCTTCCTAAGTGGACAGTTTGATTTCACAGAAGTGTGATTGACTTGGAGTTACATTGTGTTGTTTAAGTGTTCCCTTTATTTTTTTGAGCAGTGTATATTGCGCAAAGGAACACATCTTTTTCTGCCAGTATAAGTTCTTTTTTCAGTTTTAAACAAATGTGACATTTACCAATTTTGAGGGGATCAATTAGATTTTGTAGTTCGGATTTGTACCAAATGATCAGTCCTCCAGAGTCTGTGCCTCTATTGACAGAGCTGTGTTTCTGTGATGGCACAATTACCTCTCTGTAGCCTGTGGGACAGTGAGTGGCAATCTCAGCCTTACACCATGTCTCCTGCAGAATGATGATGTCAACATCTTTCAGATTTTTGTTGAACTCTAGTGCTAAACTCTTCAGTCCAAAGGTTGATGAGTTTAGGCCCTGAATGTTCCACATGCTAACTGATATTGATTTCATGTTGCAAAAAGAAAGAAAAGCAGTCAGAAATACAGTAACTACTAACTAAAAAGTTGTTAAGAGTAAGATAAACAGGATAACAACATTTTTCTGTTATATATATATATATAAATATTCCTATTCATTGAACAAGTAAACTTTTAGTACAATGTAGGGGGGGGGGGGTGTGTGTGTGTGTGTGTGTGTGTGTGTGTGTGTGTGTGTGTGTGTGGTGTGTGTGTGTGTGTGTGTGTGTGTGTGTGTGTGTGTGTGTGTGTGTGTGTGTGTGTGTTTAGTGCAGATGTATCGGAGGAGCTATTTAATCTCACTTAATCCTACAGGGTTTTCCTGTCCTCTGACGACATCTGCATAGCTGCGCTGGTCCTGCTGTTGGGCCCTGTGGAGTGGAGGAGAGCACCATATTTTGCACACCTTGTGGTGGGGGAAGAGTTTATCTTCTTGGATGAATTTCCCATTTGAGTCAATGAGGATGGCCACCTCAGTGGGTTTTACCAGATTAGTGTGTTTACGGTCTGGGGCTGGAGTACACAGGGCCTGTGTACATGGAGGGGTGTGTGGGGGTGTGTCAGGGGGGGCCAGAGAGCTTCTCTCTGTAGTAGGTGTCCCCATGTCAGCCTCCTTGTTGACTGGGGGTGTGGGTAAAGGGTTGTCGGTATGGGGGGGATTGTGGGTAAAGGTGGATCAGTGGGGTTGTTAGGGGTGGTGAGGGGCTGCAGCTGGTGTAGCTGAGGGGCTGTTCCTTTAGCTCAGTAACACATACCTCTAACAGAGCCAGCCTGTCTCTCAGCAGGCTGATGGTAGTGTGGTCTTGGCTCTGGTGGTTGTAGGCAGGCAGGGGGGAGGGTAGACCTGTTGTGTGGGTGTAGGTCTGGGCTCCTGCTGTTGGGGTGCATGAGGTGAGGGGAGAGGTCGCCTTCCCTTGCAGATGCCTTTCTTTGTGGTACAGCTGAAATGCCTGTTTACAGCTGTATGCCAGGCAGTAAGTAGTGTGGTCTGTGTAAATAACAGGTTTGTAACAGTCCTGTTTTGTGAGCAGTCGGCAAACAAAGTTTCTGGGTTCTCCCTCAGAATTCTGTGTTTAAAATGGATTCTTCCCTTCTCAGATTTGCTGGGTATTCAAAAAAAGGGGGGGGGGGAGTCTCTCAGTCTCTGCTGCTGCTGGTGCTGCTAGCGCTGCCTCAGTGGCCATGTTGCTAGGGTTACCACCGGTAAACAGTTGGAGCTAGACGGTAAGCTAGCTGACAGATTTTAATTTGGCTAGCTACCATGATGAGGATTGGTCTTTTAACTCACTCTCTGTCAATCTTTTCCTCCTGTGTTGATCTTCAGTTGTACAATTTGATTACCTATAAATGTTTTGCTAATTTAAGCGTGTCAATCTCGCTCTTAACCCTATGAGGATAATTAGCGTTAGCCTACTAAACCTACAACCTGCTGGTGATGTGTTACTCTGCTCGACGGTGGAGAGAGAGGAGGAGAGGGATAGAGATAGAGAAGAGAAAAGATAAACAAGATAAATGACAAATGAAAGAGACAGAGACAGAAAGAGACAGACCGAGACAGAGCGAGACAGAAAGAGACAGAGCGAGACAGAAAGAGACAGAGCGAGATAGACAGAGACTGAAAGAGACAGAGAGAGAGACAGAGAGAGAGACAGAGAGAGAGACAGAGAGAGAGAGAGAGACTGAGAGAGAGACAATAATAATAATAATAATAATTCTGAGAGAGAAGTCATGCAGAAGAGCGGCTCCTGACATGTCATACATTTTTGGTTGTTAAAGGAGTGAGGGGGAAGGGGGAAGGGGGCGAGAGGATTAAATTGAGGTCTAATTTGATGACCCTCTCTCATTCTGTTCAGGCCAGGGAGGGACTTGGCTTTTACGTACATCCACACACACACAGACGAACTCACGCACACACACACGCACTAACACACATGCTAAGTCAAATCTAATGAATATCCACACATCTTAATGTTATTTCATAGCCGTGCCGCACAGTAACACACTAATATATTTTCATATGGTCAACAGCTGTCAAAGCATTACAACGTGTGCTTCTCGTGCCAAGGCATTTTATATTACACTTTTGCTGCCATTGGTCTGCCAAACTATGTAGCAGTCACATAACTCTTCCTTCACTGCTCTGTAACAGTATCCTGGTGCTAGAATACAGTAGAGCAGTGGTCCTGGAGACCTACAAGATGTGCAGGTTTTGTTCCAACCCTGCACTAACACCTAATTCAACTAATCAAGGAAATCATTCGTGATTATCTCTGAACGACCAGCGTTGGTGAATGATGGTGGGCACTTAAGGTAGACCATGGTCCAGAGTGTACATACAGTGCCTTGAAAAACTATTCATCCCCCTTAGCGTTTTTCCTATTTTGTTGCATTACAACCTGTAATTTAAATAGATTTTTATTTGGATTTCATGCAATGGACATACACAAAATAGTTCAAATTGGTGAAGTGAAATGGAAAAAATGAATTGTTTCAAAAAATTCAAAAGAATTTAAAAACGGAAAAGTGGTGCGTGCATACAGATTGGAAAAGTGGTGAGTACAGATCATGTGACACTTAGATTGCACACAGGTGGACTTGATTGAACTAATTATGTGACTTCTGAAGGTAATTGGTTGCACCTGATCATATTTATGGGCTTCATAGCAAAGGGGGTGAACACATATGCAATTTTTTGGTTGTTGAAACAAGTCATTTTTTTTCATTTCACTTCACCAATTTGGACTATTTTGTGTATGTCCATTACATGAAATCCAAATAAAAATCCATTTAAATTACAGGTTGTAATGCAACAAAATAGAAAAATCGCCAAGGGGGTGAATACTTTTGCAAGGCACTGTTTATACACCTGTTCTGAAAGGCCCCAGAGTCTGCAATGCCACTAAGCAAGGTGCACCACCAAGGAAGCTGCACCATGAAGACCAAGGAGCTCTCCAAACAGGTCAGGGAAAAAGTTGTGGAGAAGTACAGATCAGGGTTGGGTTATAAAAAAATATCTGAAACTTTGAACATCCCACGGAGCACCATTAAATCCATTATTAAAAATGGAAAGAATATGGCACCACAACAAACGTGCCAAGAAAGGGTGCCTACCAAAACTCACGGACCAGGCAAGGAGGGCCTTAATCAGATAGGCAACAAAGAGACCAAAGATATCCCTGAAGGAGCTGCAAAGCTCCACAGCGGAGATTGGAGTATCTGTCCATAGGACCACTTTAAGCCGTACTCCACAGAGCTGGGCTTTACGGAAGAGGGGCCAGAAAAAGCCATTGCTTAATGAATAAAATAAGCCAAAACGTTTGGTGTTCGCCAAAAGGCATGTGGGAGATTCCCCAAACATATGGAAGAAGGTACTCTGGTCAGATCTTCCAGAGATTTCAGTCTTCCAGAAATTTGAGACTGGGATGGAGGTTCACCTTCCAGCAGGACAATGACCTTAAGTTTACTGCTAAAGCAACACTCGAGTGGTTTAAGGGGAAACATTTAAATGTCTTGGAATGGCCTAGTCAAAGTCCAGACCTCAATCCAATTGAGAATCTGTGGTATGACTTAAAGATTGCTGTACACCTGCGGAACCCATCCAACTTGAAGGATCTGGAGCAGTTTTGCCTTGAAGAATGGGAAAGAATGCCAGTGGCTAGATGTGCTAAGCTTATAGAGAGACATATCCCAAGAGACTTGCAGCTGTAATTGCTGCAAAAGATGGCAAAGTATTGACTTTCTACAAAGTATTGACTTTGGGGGGAGAATAGTTATGCACTCTCAAGTTTTCTGTTTTTTTGTCTTGTTTCTTGTTTGTTTCACAATAAAAAAATATTTTGTATCTTCAAAGTGATGGGCATGTTGTGTAAATCAAATGACACCAAATCCATTTTAATTCCAGGTTGTAAGGCAACAAAATAGGAAAAATGCCAAGGGGGGTGAATACTTTCGCAAGCCACTGTAACACTTGTAGTGCTCTACTGGCATATCAATGGTTAAGTATTTACATTTTTTGTGTTCCTATGGGATTCTGCATGAATAAAGACAATTCAACACTTTGCCTTTCTACCCCAAAGCTCCAGATTGGAAAAGGCTCCGATAAAGTGGTTTGTTTATAATGCAATAAAAGCAGAAGCATAAAAAAGACAGAAGGGATGAGTTTATGCAGCAATCTTTATTTAATGGTTGAGAACACTCTTCACTAGGCCCTACAGGCACATGACAAGTGGGTTGGCAGGAACAGTTTAGACTTTGTGTACATGAGAGACTTAATCCTCATGACCAAGCTATATGTTCATTATAATTCCACCTAGAGCAGCACTTGGACAGTGTTACAGCAGTCTGAGATGAATTGGTTTTGACTGATGCGTGCGACAATTTACTACAGAATGCTACAGTACTTACTATAGAACTCTGTAGTAAACTGTATTTTACTGTAGAATACTATACTACACACTGTATTATCCCTCGCATGTGTAGTACTTACTTTGAAATGTTGTAGTATACTGTAGAATACTATAGTACTGTAAATACTACAGTATACTACAGACCAGAAAAACACAATAGTAAATACTACAGTAATGTCCGCAAAACACTACAGTCCTCACTATAGTATACTACAGTATTTCATTTGCATATACCCTGCCCATTCCCCTCCCCCATATCCCAATTTGTGCCACCCATAAGTGAGAAACTGCCAATGTTGATCATATTTGTGTTCCCTACAGGTTACAGAAAATAACATAAACTCTGAACTTTCTGTTCAGACCTCAGTCCTACCTACCTACAGGTTATGGAAAATTTGCCCTTTGAGTATTTCTCCAATAAGTATCCTTAAGGAGAAAGCCACTGCTACAGTATTCGAAGTATTCAGAACCCTTGACTTTTTCCATGTTTTGTTACATTACAGCCTTATTCAAAAATGGAATAAATAAAATAAAATCCTCATCAATCTACACACAATACCCCATAATGACAAAGCAAAAACAGAAATACCTTATTTACATAAGTATTCATACCCTTTGCTATGAGACTCGAAATTGAGCTCAGGTGCATCCTGATTCCATTGATCATCCTTGAGATGTTTCTACAACCTGATTGGAGTCCACCTGTGGTAAATTCAATTGATTGGACATGATTTGGAAGGTACACACCTGTCTATATAAGGTCCCACAGTTGACAGTGCATGTCAGAGCAAAAACCAAGCCATGAGGTCGAAGGAATTGTCTGTAGAGCACCGAGATAGGATTGAGTCGAGG
The DNA here is from genome assembly GCF_965601325.2 of Salmo salar. NCBI lineage: Eukaryota > Metazoa > Chordata > Actinopteri > Salmoniformes > Salmonidae > Salmo > Salmo salar. The sequence continues at coordinate 53,310,163 of NC_138307.1, forward strand.
CACAGGTCAGGGGAAGGGTACAAAAACAATTCTGCAGCATTGAAGGTCCCCAAGAGCACAGTGGCCTCCATCATTCTTAAATGGAATACGTTGGGAACAAACTGAGCAGTCGGGGGAGATGGGCCTTGGTCAGGGAGGTGACGAAGAACCCAATGGTCACTCTGACAGAGCTCCAGAGTTGCTCTGTGGAGATGGGAGAACCTTCCAGAAGGACAACCATCACTGCAGCACTCCACCAATCAGGCCTTTATGGTAGAGTGGCCAGATTGAAGCCTCTCATCAATAAAAGGCACATGACAGCCCACTTGGAGTTTGCCAAAAGGCACCTAAAGACTCTCAAACCCTGAGAAACAAGATTCTCTGGTCTGATGAAACCAAGATTGAACTCTTTGGTCTGAATGCCAAGCGTCACGTCTGGAGGAAACCTGGCACCATCGGTAGAGTGGCCAGATTGAAGCCTCTCCTCAATAAAAGGCACATGACAGCCCACTTGGAGTTTGCCAAAAGGCACCTAAAGACTCTCAAACCCTGAGAAACAAGATTCTCTGGTCTGATGAAACCAAGATTGAACTCTTTGGTCTGAATGCCAAGCGTCACGTCTGGAGGAAACCTGGCACCATCCCTACGGTGAAGCATGGTGGTGGCAGCATCATGCTGTGTAGATGTTTTTCAGCGGCAGGGACTGGGAGACTAGTGAGGATTGAGGGAAAGATAGATGAACGGAGCAAAGTATAGAGAGATCCTTGATGAAATGAAAACCTGCTCCAGAGTGCTCAGGACCACAGACAGGGGCGAAGGTTCACCTTCCAACAGGACAGCGACCCTAAGCACACAGCGAAGACAGTGCAGGAGTGGCTTCGGGACAAGTCTCTGATTGTCCTTGAGTGGTCCCGCCAGAGCCTGGACCCTTCACCCGATCGAACATCTCTGGAGAGATCTGAAAATAGCTGTGCAGCAACACTCCCCATCCAACCTGACAGAGCTTGAGAGGATCTGCAGAGAAGAATGTGAGAAACTCCCCAAATACAGGTGTGCCAAGATTGTAGTTTCATACCCAAGAAGACTCAAGGCTGTAATCTTTGCCAAAGGTGCTTCAACAAAGTACTGAGCAAAGGGTCTGAATACTTATGTAAATGTGATATTTCAGTTTTTTATCTTTTATACATTTCATAACATTTCTAAAAAACTGTTTTTCTTTGTCATTATTGGGTATTGTGTGTAGATTGATGAGGATTTTATTTTATCCATTTTTTAATAAGGCTGTAACATATAACAAAACGTGGAAAAAGTCAAGGGTTCTGAATACTTTTTGAATGCACTGTATGTCAAAGATAATAAAACAAAAACACTATAGTAAATACTACAGTGATGTCTGCAAAACACTACAGTAAATACTACAGTATACTACAGTCTGCAAACACTACAGTAATTACTATAGTACTGTATATACTACTGTCATGTCTTTACTATGGATTAAATTATATATGACAAGCTATTTTATCAAATCAATTCTTTGTAATTAATATTACCTGATTAAACTAATCATGTAGATGTAATTAACTAGGAAGTCGGGGCACCACGGAAGAATGTTTATAGAGCTGTTGTCTTCCGAATAAACTCTTAAAGATCTGGTAATCTTTTATATCAATAGCAGTCAATTATTATCATCACCTTATTCAGTCTCATCTGTGGCTCAGTTGGTAGAGCATGGTGTTTGCAACGCCAGTATGGTGTGTGCAATGCCAGGGTTGTGGGTTCGATTCCCACGGGGGGTCAGTACAAAAAAAAAATGATATGAAATGTATGCATTCACTACTGTAAGTCGCTCTGGATAAGAGCGTCTGCTAAATGACTAAAATGTAAATGTAAATCATCTGAACGTCGTGAAATTCTTGTTTATCTTCACGAACCCTGGCTAACAAGTTGAATCAGCAATAAAAAATGTGGTTTAATTATTTATTTACTAAATACCTAAATAATCACACAGAATTACATATACACAGGATGGATCATACATTGATTACTAATTGTGTCATAAAAGAAAACGTCCCTAGTGGACAAAACCGATATGATGGCTGGTTACACAAAGAAAGGGGGTTGGGTCTGAATGAAAGAGCGGGAAGATTGACGAACAAAAGGATTGGGTCTCTATCGGACCTTATGAAGCTATGCTATCGTAAATATAAAATCTTATACATTCTAAAAACCGTCCATTCGGAAAAGGAAAATGCAAGAAATATAGTATATTTACTCTGAGCTGCGCTTCGATAGATTGGTCGAAGATGGAAGGCTGGGTTGACGAGCAGAGATCTCCCTTGTCCTTTGAAGAATATTTCTGGGTGGATACATTGTAGTCTGTTGTCGTATGGTAGAACGAATACATTGTAGTTCTCTGTTGTTCTGAAGAGATTGTCCGTCCTTTCCTAGGCCACGCACGTTTACAGCTGCTGCTGATAACTTGACGTCTAGAATGTATCACTTCTTTAGTGAATAAGAGTTCAAAGTTCCTACCAAGTTGCCATACTAAGCTCATGCTATATTCTGGCTGGTGTAGTCGAAATTCATCCTTCCAGCGTGGCGATCGTCACCTCCACGTTGAAATTAGCCCTTTTAAACGTATGGACATCAGTCCTCACGTTATCGGGAACACAATGTTAATTTTGTTAGGTTGTAGTCGTTTAACCATTAGCAAACACAGCTCACGCTGGGGTTGGTTTAGTCTGCTGTGAATTGGGTCACGGGGGCTCTTATAGAAATGTAGAAAAGGGGTTGGTTCATCATTTCCAACAAATGCCTATTAACTTGGGCGTGGCCACTGAGTGAGCATATTTAATTACAAAAACAATTCTCTCATTTTAAAAACTAAAATTAAATTTAATCTTTTCACAAATAGTTTTATATTTAAACATTTAAGTTGCACAACAATTCCATGTGAATTCGATAACTAGAATGTGTAGACTTTCCAAGATACAGTTTATGTCGTCCTATCAACAATAATAATGTCTCAGACGACATCTGATCTGACATCATATTCTTTAAGTACCAACGGATACTTTCAACTGGTTGGATTACCAAAATATTGTTCCGTTCCCAACCTTTTGATGTTACCATACTCTCTTTATGTTAACAAAGGGCTTTCCAAGAGTCCATTCTGTAGAGTGAAGAGAAAAGGGGGAAAGGTATTTATGGGGTCATAAACCTCACCAACAGGGCAACATCATGACACTACAGTTCGCAAAAACACTACAGTCATCTCCGCAACACTACAGTAAACACTACAGTAAAGTCTGCAAGTGTATACTATAGTATTTATACAATCATATACTATATATTTTTTTCATGTTGGCTGATTTGATGAGGGAATCTGCTAGGTTCGTTTTATATAACATTTTATTATTTTTAGCCTTAGTTAAAAAACCATGGTGGGGCTTATTTTTAATGAGCAATGATTTTGCAAATGCCTGGAGGGGATATTAGAGTTGTTAAAGCTAGCTATGCCCCACAACAAAACTCACTCTGCTGTTAGGTAGAAAAAACCTGAGTCAAGAAGACAGAAGCCTTTACATTGCGTATTGGAGTGTGACATGATACGTTGTTGGGAATCATGTCACAGCTCATTTCTGAATCACTTACCTGCACAATGTTATTTTTACACCCCACCATGGCAGGGGTATGGCTTGGTTAGGTTTTTCTATAGCAGTGCTCCCCTTTGCGAATTTAAACTGTATTTGCTCTAGATTCTGTGATTATCTTGGCACCCACACAAGGACTGTGTCCCAAATGGCGCCCTCTTCCCTATATAGTGCACTACATTTGACCACTGCGCTATGGGCCCTGGTCAAAAGTAGTCGGCGCTGTATGAAGAGGAGAGCCAGCACTTGCAAAGTGAGAGCTACTTCCTTCTCAAGGAGGTTGAGTGAATGTATTTATAGACGGAGTAGCACAGTATGAAACAACCCATCCTTTAGCCCTATCTGAGGGAAACGCTGTCGCTTCCACACCGCTCACTGCTGAGATGGATGGCTTTAGTGATGATGTGAAATACCTCACTGAGTACACCAGTCAGCATAGGTTTCATCCCATAATTGGGGTGATGGAAATAATATATATATTACATTGCCACAGGGCTCTCTACCATGTCATGTCATATCACATCACATATTTATGTTATTTTCAGGTTCTTAATATATTTTGAAAGAAGTGTGCATAGCAACATGACGTGCTGGAGACAGGTTGGAATTTTCTCTTATTGATCTCCACAGGTGTCTCCAACATCATGTAAACAAATGATGAATATTCACTTTCAAGATGTATGTGGTTCTTCCTGTGGGGTATAGGCCTAGATGTCCCCTGCAGGCTCCGCTCAAAATGACCTTTCCCTGTCTTCTCACCCTCCTCCTCGCCTCTCTCTCTCTCCTCCCACTCCCACCTCTCCCGCACCCTCTGATGCCATTACTACGGTGTCCGCCCCCACATCTCCACCCCTAAATACTCTGTCTCTCATTCTTCTCTGTCTGTCTGTCTCTCATTCTTCTCTGTCTGTCTGTCTCTCATTCTTCTCTGTCTGTCTGTCTGTCTGTCTGTCTGTCTGTCTGTCTGTCTGTCTGTCTGTCTGTCTGTCTGTCTGTCTGTCTGTCTGTCTGTCTGTCTGTCTGTCTGTCTGTCTGTCTGTCTGTCTGTCTGTCTGTCTGTCTGTCTGTCTGCCTGTCTGTCTGTCTGCCTGTCTGTCTGTCTGCCTGTCTGTCTGTCTGCCTGTCTTTGTTTCTCTTGTTCTCAAACCGACACATACATTGAAATCCCCCTTTGCAAGCAGCAAACAGTGAGCGGACAGTTTCTCTATCCTGAGTCAAAGCAGACCATCATTTTGATGGAGGTTGATCCACAGAAGAACAAATGTGTATAATATCAGAAATGCATCACAGACTGAGCTTGTTTCATTCCAGGTCTGTGCATAGTTCATATTAGGCATCCATAGGCCAGGTTAATAAGATCACAAGTGAGGAACATTGTCACTTAGTATAAAGCATGGCTATGTTTGAGTATGTGTGTGCAAGCATCACAGCTGCACTTGCCTCATACACATCTCTATAGGAGGTCTAAATATTGCATATATTCATCCCATTCAACATCCTGCTTGACTATTCATCACTCTGGCTTCCACCCAGAACCGTTCTGCTCAGACACAGGAGTTGATGAGTCTTATGAAAAAATGATGTCATAAGAAATGGAACCAGAATGGTTTATTTCAACAGCTTAGGAATTCTCAAAGTCAGCTGTTAGGCAAGGTTTCTTACGAGGAAATGGGAGTGTGTGAGGAAATTGTTTGAGAACTGATTTCCCACAATAGTTTTTTTTTCTAGAAAGTTACTGTTATGTTCTCCTCAAGGCCACGGAAGCTTTTAAAAGTCCAGGTCCCCATCCCCAGACATATTGGATAACTTAATTGGGCAAACCAAAGCCCAAACTATAGACACTAGATTCCTCAACAAAACTATCAGACTTCTATTACAGCTCTAGAGATCAAGTGTTTTTATTCGGGTCCATTGACTCCACCTTTGATGATAACTACCCGAGGTAACGCGTTTTGTTTGTGGCCCTCCAAATAGGATAGTTAATCAGTTGTCTACATAGCAGCAGCTCGATAAAGATGCCCCGCGCTGCATTGCACCGTATCTGACACAGGCTGTATCCCAAACAGCACCCTATTCCCTACATAGTCCACTACTTTTCACCAGCGCCCAGCACTATATAGGGAATGGGGTGCCATTTGGGATGCACTCACATTCTCCACCCTACTTTGTTTCTCTTGGAGGTAGAGCCTAATAGATCTCTGCTGTGATCAATAACATTATCATCTCACGCTGTGCCAACTCCAAGATGACACAGGGAGTTTTATATTTGACCATCCATTTTGTAACCAAAATGGACATGGCAGACACACGCAAGCCGTTACGCAGGTACGCATGCTCACACAGACACACAATTATGTGTTGTCAAAATGACAAAGAGTAGGATTGACCTGTGGTTGGCAAAGCAAACATAACATTAAAGATGAATTGAATGGTATGTCTTGACTTTCCTAAGAGAGCAGCATTTAGCACCTTTCAATCAACCTCTTATCATTTGACCTTCAACAAGCCAACAAGCCTTAATTCACTACTGAGACGATTGCAGTTGGCTCCTGTACCAAATAAGAAAAGTGTCACATCACAAAGGCCAATCATGGACCATCTCTCTATGCATCTCTTTTTAAACGCTTCCTGACAATTGATCGATCTCACACACACACACACACACACACACACACACACACACACACACACACACACACACACACACACACACCAAGAATCTAGTTTTACTTCTGGCATGGTTAGCTTGTGATTTCTGGGTGGCACCGCAGTAATGGGCCTGATGATTAATCAGGCAGTGCCACCATTAGAGATCGATCGATCGCAGCAAACCATCCAAATCTCTGATGTGTAAATTCCCAGGACTCACCTAGAGTTTAGACAGACAAAGGCTGAATTAGATGTGGATCTCTGTTAGACGTCTAGACTGCGTTTTGGAATCTAAACTGGTACAGACTGAGGGGCGTCAGGTCTGGCTCTTCTTGTCTGAGTGATGTTACCTTCATCCTGCTTGTACGATGGGCTGTGGAAATAATAAAGTCTGTCTGTGTGTGTGTGTCTCTGGCTGTTTGTCTGCCTGTCTGTCTAGGTAAAAGCGATTCCTTATGCTTCCTCTTAGCAGTGGGTTTCAAACCTCTCCTCGGGGACCCCCAGCCGTTCCATGTATTTGATCTGTTCCAGAGGTAGCATACCTGATTCAACTTGTCAACTAACAATCAAGTCCTTTACTAGGTGAATAAGGTGAGCTAATTCAGGGTCACAAAAAAATTGTGAAACATATAGGGGTCCCGGGGAGAGGTTTGAGAACCACTAAAAGTGTGTCTGTCCATCATGTAAAGTGGGCTATAATAGAGCTGTACCCTACGTCTTAGCACCTGTAGGCAATGGTGTAAAGTAGTTAAGAAAAAATACTTTAAAGTACTACTTATGTAGTTTTTTGGGGTATCTGTACTTTACTTTACTATTTATATTTTTGACTACTTTTACTTTTACTTCACTACATTCATTAAGAAAATATGAAAATATGAAAATACATACATTTTCCTTGACACCCAAAAGTACTCGTTACATTTTGAATGCTTAGCAGGACAGGAACATAGTCAAATTCACGCACTTATTAACAGAACATCCCTGTTCGTCCCTACTGCCTCTGATATGGTGGACTCACTAAACAGAGAACATCCCTGGTCATTCCTACTGCCTCTGATCTGGTGGACTCACTAAACAGAGAACATCCCTGTTCATCCCTACTGCCTCTGATCTGGTGGACTCACTAAACAGAGAACATCCCTGGTCATCCCGTGCTGCCTCTGATCTGGTGGACTCACTAAACACAGATGCTTCATTTGTAAATGGTGTCTGAATGTTGGAGTTTCCCCGTGGCTTTCTGTAAATAAAAAAAAAACAAGAAAATGGTGCCATCTGGTTTGCTTAATATAGGGAATTTGAAAGTATTTATGCTTTTACTTTTGATACTTAAGTATATTTTAAACCAAATACTTTTATACTTTTACTCAAGTATAATTTTACTGGGTGACTTTTACTTTTACTTGAGTCATTTTCTATTAAGGTATCTTTACTTTTACTCAAGTATGATTGTTGGGTACTTTTTCCACCACTGCATATAGGGATTATCCATTGCAGTGTGGGTGGATAAAACTGCATGCTGATAGCTAGGAAAGGGTTGTGTTCATTTGATTTAATTAGAGAGGAACAATTACGCTGGTCCATGTCTCGATCTGGGCGGAGGGTAGAAAGACAAGGCTCCTGGGGGTGGTTATGATTTATCAGGATCCCCATTAGGGAAAGGGAAGGGGAAAGGGGGATACCTAGTCAGTTGTACAACTGAAATGTGTCTTCCACATTTAACCCAACTCCTCTGAATGAGAGAGGTGCGGGGGGCAGCCTTAATCGACATCCACGTCTTCGGAGCCTGGGGAACAGTGCATCAGACAACGCCAATGGCGACAGCTAGTCTTACTGGGGTCTGACACATAACGGAAAAGACATTACAGACAAAAGACTTTACAATTTACATACATTTAAAAACATTAACATGTAGTGTATGTGTGCATCTATCAGTTACACATACACGTCAGTGTCACGCCCTGATCTGTTTCACCTGTCTTCGTGATTGTCTCCACCCCCTCCAGGTGTCACCCATCTTCCCCATCATCCCCTGTGTATTTATACCTGTGTTCTCTGTCTGTCTGTTGCCAGTTCGTCTTGTTTGTTCAAGCCTACCAGTGTTTTTTGTATCAGCTCCTGCTTTTCCCCCATCTCTCTTTTCTCGTCCTCCTGGTTTTGACCCCTGCCTGTCCTGAGCCTGCCTGCCTGACCACTCTGCCTGCCCCTGAGCCTGCCTGCCGTCCTGTACCTTTGCCCCTGTTGCTCTAATAAACATTGTTACTTCGACACGGTCTGCATCTGGGTCTTACCTGATTCCTAATAGTCAGTACATACACACAAGTAGGTCACCTGGGGGAGAGGCGTTGTGCCGTGAGGTTTGCTGTTCAGTTGCGCTATATAAGATGGACGAGTTCCATGCACTCATGGCTCTGTATAATACTGTATTTTCCTTGAATTTGTTCTGGACCTGGTGGGGTAAGTGTCAGTGCTGTGTGTAAGTTGACTATGAAAACAATTTGGAGTTTCCAACACATGAATGTTTCTTATAAAAAACAAGAAGTGACGCAGTCAGCCTCTCCTCAACTCTCAGCCAAGAGAGACTGGCATGTATAGTATTAATATTAGCCCTCTGATATCAATGAAGAGCAAGACGTGACGCTCTGTTCTGGGCCAGCTGCAGCTTAACTAGGTCTTTCTTTGCAGCACTTCACCTGACTGGACAATAATCAAGATAAGATAAAACTAGAGCAACTTTCTTTGTGGAGTGCGGTGTCAAAAAAGCAGAGCATCTCCTTTATTACGGACAGACCTCTCCCTATCTTTACAACCATTGAATCTATATGTTTTGACCATGACAGTTTACAATCTAAGGTAACACCAAGTCATTTAGTCTCCTCAACTTGTTCAACAGCATTACCAGATCCAGCTGATGTCTATAACATAGGGAATGATTGTACCAAATAAATTATCTTTGTTTTAGAGATGTTCAGGACCAGTTTATTACTGGCCACCCATGCCAAAACAGTCTGCAACTCTTTGTTAAGGGTTTCAGTGACTTCATTAGCTGTGGTTGATGATGCGTATATGGTTGAATCATCAGCATACATGGAAACACATGCTTTGTTTAATGCCAGTGGCAGGTCACTGGTAAAAATAGAAAAGAGTAGAGGGCCTAGAGAGCTGCCCTGCTTTACACCACACTTTACATGCTTGACATGAGAGAAGCTTCCATTATAGAAAACCCTCTGAGTACTATTAGACAGATAGCTCTGAATCCACAATACGGCAGCGGTTGAAAAGCCATAGCACATACATTTTCTCAACAACAGGTTATGATAAATAATATCAAAGGCTGCACTGAAATCTAACAGTACAGCTCCCACAATCTTCTTATTATCAATTTATTTCAACCAATCATCAGCCATTTGTGTCAGTGCAGTACATGTTGAGTGCCCTTCTCTATAAGCATGCTGAAAGTCTGTGGTTAATTTGATTACAGAGAAATAGCATTGTGTTTGGTCAAACACAGTTTGCTAAGAGCTGGCAGCAAGCTGATAGGTCTGCTGTTAGAACCAGTAAAGGCCGCTTTACCACTCTTGGCTAGCGGAATGACTTTGGCTTTCCTCCAGGCCTGAGGACAAAGACGTTCCTCTGGGCTCAGATTAGAGATATGACAGATAGGAGTGGCTATAGAGTAAGCTACCATCCTCAGTAGTTTTCCATCTAAGTTGTCAATGCCAGGAGGTTTGTCATTATTGATCGATAACAATACTTTTCCCACCTCTCCCAACTATACAACATTCTAAATTACGATGCTTTTCTTTCATTATTTGTTTTTTTATGTATGAGTACGATGGCTCACTGTTCATTGTTGGCATTTCCTGCCTAAGTTTGTCCACTTTGCCAATAAAGTAATCATTAAAATAATTGCCAACATCAAATGGTTTTGTGATGAATAAGCCATCTAATTTGATGAAAGATGGTTGAATTTGTCTTTCTACACATAATTTCATTTAAAGTTTCCATCATTCTTTATATCATTGATCTTGGCTTCACGATACAGTTGTCACGCCCTGATCTGTTTCACCTATTCCTGTGATTGTCTCCACCCCTCCAGGTCTCGCCTTGTGCCTTGATAACAGTTTATTTTTTATTTTTGTTGAGTTTAGTCACACAGGTTCTCAATTTGCAGTAAGTCAGCCAGTCAGATGTACAGCCAGACTTATTAGCCACTCCTTTTGCCCCATCTCTTTCAACCATACAGTTATTTTTTCCAATTCCTCATCAATCCATGGAGCCTTAACAGTTCTAACAGTTTCTTAACAGATATGTTTATCAATCATTTGAAGAAGCAATTTCATAAATTCATCAAGTGCAGTGTCTGGATACTCCTCATTAATCACATCAGACCAACAAATATGTTTAACATCATCCACATAAGAGTCTCTTATACACTATTTTAGGCCCAGCTTTTGGAACATTGCCTTTCCTGGATATATCCACTATATTGTGATCCCTGCATTCAATGGGTGCAGATACAGCTTTAGAACACAGTTCTACAGGATTAGTAAAAATGTTATCAATACATGTGGATGATCTTGTTCCTGTAGTGTTTGTAAACACCCTGGTAGGTTGATTAATAACCTGAACCAGATTACAGGCATTGGTTACAGTGAGAAGCTTCCTCTTGAGCGGCCAACTTGATGAAAACCAGTCAATATTCAGGTCCTCAAGAAAGTAGACCTCTCTGTTTACATCAGATACTGTCACGACTTCCACCGAAGGTGGCTCCTCTCCCTGTTCGGGTGGTGCTCGGTGGTCGTCGTCGCCAGTCTACTAGCTGCCACTGATCATTTTTTCTTTTTAGTTTGGTCTTGTCTGTTTTGATTGTGTACCTGTGCCTTGTTTAGGTTGTTTCGTTTGGGTATTTATTTTCGCCCTACCCGCTTTGTTTCGTGCGGGTTTGTTTCGTTTTCCCTGTTTGTATTTTATTTTGTTCATTTTGTCATTGAGGTGTTTTCCCTAGACTTTGTTCTAGTGGTGTTTTTTGGACTGTGTTTTGGTCCTGTGCCTGTATTTTTTGGATGGACTTTATTAAATACACTTTCTACAAATTTACTCCTCTCCTGCGCATGAATTCTACACCCACCTCTCGTAGAGAGCCGTGACACATACCCTATCAAGCATTTCACACACATTATTTAGACACTCACTGTTAGCACTTGGTGGCCTATAACAACACCCCAAAAGAAAAGGCTTTAGATGTGCCAGGTGAACCTGCAACCACAACACTTCAATAACACTTGACAAAAGGTCTTCTCTAAGCATTACAGGGATATGGCTCTGAATACAGCAACACCTCCCCCATAAGCATTCCTGTCTCTTCTATAGATGTCGTATCCTTGTATTGCGGCAGGTAGCCTAGTGGTTAAGAGCGTTGGGCCAGTAACTGAAAGGATGCTGGTTTGAATCCCCGAGCCGACTAGGTGAAAAATCTGCCAATGTGCCCTTGAGCAAGGCACTTTACCCTAATTGCTCCTGTAAGTCGCTCTGGATAAGAGCGTCTGCTAAATGACAAATATAAAAATGTATTGCTACTGCTATATTATCTAAGCGAGTCTCAGAAAATGATAATAAGGTGAAAGGAAAGGGCTGAAAATATCCCATATTAATATGTGTAGCTTTAGAAATAAGGTTCATGAAATCAATAACTTACTAACATCAGATAACATTTATTTACATGTATATATGAACCTTATCGATGTCAACAAGTTATTGATTTCAGAGAAAGAAAGAGCAAACAAAGCAAGAGAAAAAAATCTAAATTCAGCAGTCCATTAATGGAGTGTGTGTGTGTGTGTGTGTGTGTGTGTACTGTGGCCAAAGACTCTATTCAAGTGATTACATAACCTGTAAAGGTAGGGAACACATAGCACACTGCAATCTTTGCACCCATGTGCTTTACAGACAATGTTTTGACCCTCAGGACATGAAGAACTTTATAGTACGCCTATGCTGCATTTACACACAAAATAGCTTCAGCACCAGCTAGGGCAGCATCATTCATGAGAGAGGATAAGAACCTTACTCGTTGGAATGTGTGTGTCAGTAGGTCTAAGGTTAAACCATACCCTCTTGTTTCTGACCAGAACGACCTGAACCTCACACTACAGTAATAGTAGTGCAGAGGAGGGTGAGCACATGATGACCGATCTGCTCTCCACAGATGTGTGTGTGTGTACCCACACAGTGATTAGTGTAGGAAACAAACCCAGACAACAGGCCCTGTAGCAGCACAGCCACAGTTTAACTCCCCCACACTCACTATCTAACCTCTGACAGCTCTCTCTCTATATATATATACATACATATATATTATTCTCTCGTTCTCTCTCTCTCTCTGTCTCTCTATCTATCTCTTTCTCTCATTCTCTCTCGTTCTCTCTCTCTCTCTCTATATATATACGTATATATTATTCTCTCATTCTCTCTCTCTCTCTCTCTCTCTCTCTCTATCTATGTCTTTCTCTCGTTCTCTCTCTCTCTGTCTCCCTATCTATCTCTTTCTCTCGTTCTCTCTCGTTTTCTCTCTCTCTCTCTGTCTATCTATACAGTAGCAGTTCATGTAATCAGTCTCCGCAAAACTGTTTTGGTTTTCACCATCATACTGTATCTTTCAGCCAGGGTTGTGCGGCTGTACTCGTACCTTTAAACAAACAAACCACAGGCCACTACAAGAAGGTTATGTGGAATCATTTGAATATTACCAGTTTGGATGTTTTGGGAGTTTTGGGAGTTTAGAATCTTAAACTTTCCAGTACAATTCTGGGTTTGACTGTTGGTGCGTGGAGCCACTATGGCTCTATGAGGTCATATGTGCCTCAGCCATAGACAGTATATATAAATGGACAAAGTCATTGATGATGTCACACCATTCATTCCTATGTAAAGTCTCATTGCCACATTTGAAGATCAGTAAATCGGTTTTAGCTTACTAAAATGGTGTCTCAAGACATAACATGCGCCAGTTTGAGCTACTCCAGGAAGACACTGCAGGCTGCAACCAGGGGAGAACGACTGCCTCCTCTCATTGAGTATCTGAAGGTCGACTGGGATACTGCAGGCTGCCGGTGGCAACTAAATTATCCTTGTAACTTCTTCTGCGTGCGATTTTAAAATAATCAGGACATACATCTGGTGTTTGATAAACAATTATTGGTTCCTTGATTGTCTTCAATTTCCTTCTTTTTCACACAAATATTGTCCAGGAACATTGCCATCTTCCCATTGACTATAATGGGTGATCCTGCTTTCTGGATACAACAGCCTGCAGTAGCGCGGTCGGCCTTGAACGTCAGAGCTTCAATGAGAAGGGCGGTGGTTCTCCCCTGGCCCCAACAGACAGACAGGCTGATATTGTGGTTTCAATGAGAGAAGCATACTTCATAGGAATGGCAATAGTCAGAGAGAAGCTACAAAGTGTGACATTTATTCACAGATTAACAACACAGCTTTGAACAATGTGAGGAAGGGAGGGGGCTTTTTGTCAGGGCTGTGGTACTCACCCCTTCTTTATGTGGGTACTAAAACATCCAATAAAAAAATCATGTTTTTATTTCGACAGTATCTTTACTTCAAGTGCCGTGTGGGTGTCAGGCAGGGAAATCTGTAGCTCTCAGAGAAGAGAAGCAAAGTGGTTGTGTGGTTGGTTTTTCATCGTCTCCATCTCTCCACATATTAGGTCAGCAATAAACACAAGCTCTCTCTCTGTTACAGCCTGATTGCATGTTAATTGTATTTGCTGGTGCTTAATTGGGTTGAAATATGCCTTGTTCCCATGGTTTCTTTTCGGGCTATTGCCGTATCATTAGGGCATGATTGTTCACGTTACTAACGAGAGAGAGATCCAGATTGGGACTGTAGAGTTATGTGTTTGGAGAGCAATGCTAATATTTGAATGTGTGATACACACACACACTACACACACACACACACACGCGCACACATGCACGCACCACACACATATCCCGACTTGCTCTATACATGCATGTATCTCCCATTTTTCTTGAGGGGATAGAACAAGAAATATATTCCAATGTTTTCCCTTCACTCTGACCCAGAAAACTAGACGGCACTGAAACTTTCCCTTCTAATCTCAGTGACAGGTCCCCTTCATAGTGTTGGTGGGAAACAGCCTCAGCTTGGAGACTGTTTCTGTGGGTCTTATTTGTATAGAGGGAACCAGTGTTTGCATTGAGTATATATCAGACTATATACATTACAGTAGTTGTTCGTCTTACCACCATGATCCTTCAGCTAGCTGTGTGGCACCATACCAGGCTGCTGCTTTCACATGCCGCAGCATCATTAACATGTATCCACACACACACACACACACACACACACACACACACACACACACACACACACACACACACACACACACACACACACACACACACACACACACACATACACACACACACACACACACACACACATACACGCTCGTACACAGTCACACACACAGTCACACACACACACAAACAGTCTTGCGCAGCTAACCTAGTGGGGGACATACAATTCAGTCCCATTCAAAATCCTATTTTCCTTAACCACTAACCCGTACCCTTACCCTAACCCTAACCATAACCCTAACGCTAACGCTAACCTTAACCCAAAAACCTAACCTTAACCATAACCCTAGCTCCCAACCCTAACTCTAAAACTAACCCTAGCTCCTAACCCTAAACCTAATTCTAATCCTAACACAAATTCTAACCTTAACCCTAAATCCCCTAGAAATAGCATTTGACCTTGTTTTTGTTTGTTTACTATTCTTGTGGGGACTTCGGGTCCACACAGTATAGTTAAATACACACACACACATACACACACACACACACACACACACACACACACACACACACACACACACACACACACACACACACACACACACACACACACACACACACACACACACACACACACACACACACACACACACATAAACACACACACACAAACACACATACACATACTAGCATGTATTGACACAAGGCTTAAGGCATGATATTAAATAATTGAGAGTGCAGTAAGGAAGAACCTGACTGCTGCAATGCTCAGGTCATTCTTGAACTGGTACTGGTTAGCAGAGCAGGTAGACGTTACTGCACAGTGTGACACACCCACACACACACAAACACACCCTGCAACGGCTCAATCTGAGCTACTGTTCTAGTTTCCAGTGCTGCAGTGTTCCCACAGGAGACTCTCTCTTTCCAATACAGAAAAACAAAAACCACTGGACACTATCCAGTATGTTCTCAAAAACAACATTAATCAGACCTCCCATGTCCCAGTGTGTATTAACTTCACGCTAATAGTTATATCAAAACAAACAATGCGTCACAGGGCTAATTCTATGAAGCGATCAGAGAGATAAAGTACTCTGACTGTTTTGAGTTTTGAAAGGGAGAAAAACAAATCCACGCACTCTGTCTGACCCTGTCTTCTCACAATGCCCTCACAGTTGGTGACCAGAGTATCCTGATTGGTTTAGACTCCACTGGGCCGGGGCATATCGGAAATGTCAATGCGTTGATTGGATTAGAGCAGAATACCAGCGCCAGGCCCAGCCATGGAGCAACAACCCTGCTCTCACCCTGACCATCTACTGTATGAGTAAGGTTAGAGACAATACGCACACAGTTATATGTCAAATTAGGAGCTTTATCGGTCACATTGCTAAAGCACAAAGGTCGAGATCAGGTCAGGAGCAGAGCAGTAAAGATGCTGTGTTCAGTGAAAGATGTCAGTGGCTAATATATTTATTTGCGCCAAGGGACAGAACTGGCGGAGAACAGAGGGCCTCGGAGTGTGTAGAGAGAGAGCCTTATCATGCCTGGCTGTCTGCTGTTTCTCTTTATTTTTCTCCCTTTATTTCTGTCTCGCTCTCTCTTTCTCTGTCTCTCTCTACAAACTGTCCCCTAGGGTCATGTCTCACTCCCGTGCCCGGCCCCCTGCCCGCACACACACACACGCTCTCTTTGCTGGCACCCACACACCTGTGGCGGTTCTCGCGGAGCAGCAGCAGAGCAGTGGGAGAGCTTTGAAGATGGTTCAGAAATGCTAATATCATCTCTGCTGCTAGAGACAGATAAACATCCTCGATCTGAGGTGAAGAGTTCAAAAGGCTCTGCCTCTCTCTGTTGCTCTGTTCTTCTCTCCTCAACCTGTCCCTCTCCCCCTCTCGCTCCATCTCTCTCTCGATCCTTCTCTCAATTCAATTCAATTCAAGGGGCTTTATTAGCATGGGAAACATATGTTAACATTGCCAAAGCAAGTGAGGTAGATATTATACAAAAGTGAAATAAGCAATAGAAATGAACAGAAAACATTACACTCACAGAAGTTCCAAAAGAATAAAGGCATTACAAATGTCAAATTATGTACATATTCAGTGTTGTAACGATGTACAAATGGTTCAAGTACAAAAGGGAAAATAAATAAGCATAAGTATGGGTTGTATTTACAATGGTGTTTGTTCTTCAGTGGTTGCCCTTTTCTTGTGACTACAGGTCACAAATCTCGCTGCTGTGATGGCACACTGTGGTATTTCACCCAGTAGATATGAGAGTTTATCAAAATCGGGTTTGTTTTCGAGTTCTTTGTGGATCTGTGTAATCTGAGGGAAATATGTGTCTCTAATATGGTCATACATTGGGCAGAAGGTTAGGAAGTGCAGCTCAGTTTCCACCTCATGCACATAGCCTGTCTTCTCTTGAGAGCCAGGTCTGCCTACGGCGGCCTTTTTCAATAGCAGGGCTATGCTCACTGAGTCTGTACATAGTCAAAACTTTCCTTAAGTTTGGGTCAGTCACAGTGGTCAGGTATTCTGCCACGGTGTACTCTCTGTTTAAGGCCAAATAGCATTCTAGTTTGCTCAGTTTTTTTGTTAATTCTTTCCAATGTGTCAAGTAATTATCTTTTTGTTTTGTCATGATTTGGTTGGGTCTAATTGTGTTGCTGTCCTGGGGCTCTGTGGGGTCTATTTGTATTTGTGAACAGAGCCCCAGGACCAGCTTGCGTAGGGGACTCTTCTCCAGGTTCATCTCTCTGTAGGTGATGGCTTTGTTATGGAAGGTTTGGGAAACGCTTCATTTTAGGTGGTTGTAGAATTTAACGGCTCTTTTCTGGATTTTGATAATTAGCGGGCATCGGACTAATTCTGCTCTGCATACATTATTTGGTGTTCTACGTTGTACACGGATGATATGTTTGCAGAATTCTGCATGCAGAGTCTCAATTTGGTGTTTGTCCCATTTTGTGAATTCTTGGTTGATGAGCGGACCCCAGAACTCACAACCATAAAGAGCAATGGCTTCTATAACTGATTCAAGTATTTTTAGCCAGATCCTAATTGGTATGTTGAATTTTATGTTCCTTTTGATGGCATAGAATGCCATTGTTGCTTTGTCTCTCAGATTGTTCACAGCTTTGTGGAAGTTACCTGTGGTGCTGATGTTTAGGCCAATGTATGTATAGTTTTTTGTGTGCTCCAGGGCAACGGTGTCTAGATGGAATTTGTATTTGTGGTCCTGGCGACTGGACCTTTTTTGGAACACCATTATTTTGGTCTTACTGAGATTTACTGTTAGGGCCCAGGTCTGGCAGAATCTGTGTAGAATATTTAGGTGTTGCTGTAGGCCCTCCTTGGTTGGTGACAGAAGCACCAGATCATCAGCAAACAGTAGACATTTGAATTCAGATTCTAGTAGGGTGAGGCCGGGTGCTGCAGACTTTTCTAGTGCCCGCGCCAATTCGTTGATATATATGTTGAAGAGGGTGGGGCTTAAGCTGCATCCCTGTCTCACCCCACGGCCCTGTGGGAAGAAATGTGTGTGTTTTTTATCTATTTTAACCACACACTTGTTGTTTGTGTACATGGATTTTATAATGTCATTTTTCCCCAATACCACTTTCTATCAATTTGGATAGCAGGCCGTCATGCCAAATTGAGTCGAAGGCTTTTTTGAAATCAACAAAGTATGAGAAGACTTTGCCTTTGTTTTGGTTTGTTTGTTTGTCAATTAGGGTGTGCAGGGGGAATACGTGGTCTGTCGTACGGTAATTTGGTAAAAAGCCAATTTGACATTTGCTCAGTACATTGTTTTCACTAAGGAAATGTACGAGTCTGCTGTTAATGATAATGCAGAGGATTTTCCCAAGGTTGCTGTTGATTCATATCCCACGGTATATTCTCTCTCGCTGTCTCTGTCTCTGTCTCTCTCCCTCTCTCTCTCTCTCTCTCTATCTCTCTCTCTCGCACAGACACACACTATCTCTCCCCATCTCCAGTGGCAACCCGTCATTCAGGGCAGGTGGGGCAGAGCTTGAAAATTCAAGCCCCTTGGGTGCTGCCATAGATTTGCATTAGAAGTGCCCATCCAAGAAGACTCAAGGTCATTGGCCACAGATACAATTATGTCAAATCACGTTATATCTACCGTAGCTTTGATTGGACTGATCATGTCAACAGCGTACTTTCAAAATCTTAGCTAGCAAGCTAGAAAAGCAGTCATCGTCCGGAATCAAGGCGACAATCTACTGGCAAATCATTTTCAATCCTTGTCATATGAAGAGCATTGGACGTAAACATTACACAACAAGTTGGAAATCAGAAATTCAACAATGAGTGGTTTGGAAGGAGTCAGTGGCTAACTGCAAGCATTGCAAAGCAATCACTAGCCTGCTATTCAGTGGAGAGGGTTTGTGGTCCAAGTCTGGGTTTAAGGATATATTTTCCAAGCTTAAAAGGATAAACATTCACATGCAACACCATGGGCCAGAAAAGGTTGAATACATTGGCCATTCTGTCAATCCAGCATGGCTTCTGCGACTTTAAAAACAACTGGAAACTCGGAACTGGGAAATCACAGAAATCACAAAAAAACTCTGACGGGGAAAATACTTTTGAACCATCATCCAACTCGGAATTCCAAGTCGGGAACTCGGGCCTCTTTCTAGAGCTCCGACCTGAATATCACTGACGTCATGATTCAACCTTGTTTTTTTCTGAGTTCCCAGTTGTCTTGAAAGCACCATAAATCCAGAGAATGACAGACGTTGATGATAAAGTTTGATAACAAGATTTGCCTACAAGCAGGACCGCCGTGCAACCTTCCTGTTCAAGTGAGCAAGACAAGGTGAGTCCAAAAATGTGTTGTATGCTGCTGCATTAATGATGTAATATGCCAGGGAGATATGTACAGTTGAAGTCGGAAGTTTATATACAACTTAGCCAAATACATTTAAACTCAGTTTTTCACAATTCCTGACATTTAATCCTAGTAAAAATTCCCTGTCTTAGGTCAGTTAGGATCACCAATTTATTTGAAGAATGTGAAATGTCAGAATAATAGTAGAGAGAATGATTTATTTCAGCTTTAATTTCTTTCATCACATTCCCAGTGGGTCAGAAGTTTACATACACTCAATTAGTATTTGATAGCATTGCCCTTAAATTGTTTAACTTGGGTCAAATGTTTCAGGTAGCCTTCCACAAGCTTTCCACAATGAGTTGGGGGAATTTTGGCCCAATCCTCCTGACAGAGCTGGTGTAACTGAGTCAGGTTGTATGCCTCCTTGCTCACACACACTTTTTCAGTTCTGCCAACAGATTTTCTATGGGATTGAGGTCAGGGCTTTGTGATGGCCACTCCAATACCTTGACTTTGTTGTCCTTAAGCCATTTTGCCACAACTTTGGATGTATGCTTGGGGTCATTGTCCATTTGGAAGACCCATTTGTGACAAAGCTTTAACTTCCTAACTGATGTCTTGAGATGTTGCTTCAATATATCCACATCATTTTCCTTCTCACGATGCCATCTATTTTGTGAAGTGCACCAGTCCCTCCTGCAGCAATGCACCCCCACAACAAAATGCTGCCACCCCCGTGCTTCACGGTTGGGATGGTGTGCTACACGGTTGGGATGGCGTTCTTCGGCTTGCAAGCCTCCCCCTTTTTCCTCCAAACATAAAGATGGTCATTATGGCTAAACAGTTTTATTTTTGTTTCATCAGACCAGAGGACATTACTCCAAAAAGTGCAATCTTTGTCCCCATGTGCAGTTGCAATCTGTAGTCTGTCTATTTTATGGCGGTTTTGGAGCAGTGGCTTCTTCCTTGCTGACTGGCCTTTCCGGTTATGTCGATATAGGACTCGTTTTACTGTGGATATAGATACTTTTGTACCTGTATCCTCCAGCAACTTCACAAGGTCCTTTGCTGTTGTTCTGGGATTGATTTGCACTTTTCGCAACAAAGTACGTATATCTCTATTAGACAGAATGCAGCTCCTTCCTGAGCGGTATGACAGCTGCGCGGTCCCATGGTGTTTATATTTGCGTACTATTGTTTGTACAGATGAACGTGGTACCTTCAGGTGTTTGGAAATTGCTCCCAAGGATGAACCAGACTTGTGGAGGTCTACCATTTTTTTTCTGAGGTCTTGGCTGATTTCTTTTGATTTTCCCATGATGTCATGCAAAGAGGCACTGCGTTTTAAGGTAGGCCTTGAAATACATCCACAGGTACACCTCCAATTGACTCAAAGTATGTCAATTAGCCTATCAGAAGCTTCTAAAGCCATGACAGTGAATTATAAGTGAAATAATATGTCTGTAAACAATTGTTGGAAAAATGTCTTGTATCATTGTAACGGTTGTCGTTGCATTAAGTGGACCAGCACGCAGCAGGAATATGTGCACTCATCTTCTTTTATTGAGGAAAGAAGGAAAAACCAAAATAAACAGGTACACCAAAAGAAACACAACGACGAAAAAAACTGTCCTGTAAGGCCATAAGCTATACATGGAACAATCTCCCACAAACCACTAAAACAAACACAACCTAAATATAGGACTCTCAATCAGAGGCAACTAGAAAACACCTGCCTCCAATTGAGAGTCCACAACCCAATTACCTAAACATAGAAATAGATTAAACTAGACAGAACATAGATATACATAAACATAGAACAGTGACCAAAAACCCCTCTACATAGACACACACCGCGAACCACATAAACCAAATACCCTTCTGCCACGTCCTGACCAAAATCTAATACAATTACTCCCTCTGCTGGTCAGGACGTGACAGTATTTCCCCCTAAACTAAAGGGAGGGAAGGGAGGGTGGCTGTCGTCAACGACGGCACTTGTGCTACACCCCCCTCCCCAACCCACCTGTACTGGAGGTGGCTCTGGTTCTGGCCTACTGTCCTCCAGACTGTAGGCAAACTCTCTTTTCTCCAGACCGTAGGCAGATTCACTCAGTTCCGGGTCGTAGGCAAACTCATTCAGTTCTGATCTGTAAGCAGACTCACACAATTCACAGTTATTGTCAACTTCATTCTGTTCCGGACCGCAGGCAGACTCACTCGGTTCCGGACCGCAGGCAGACTCACTCGGTTCCGGACCGCAGGCAGACTCACTCGGTTCCGGACAGTGGGCCATCTCCTTTGGTTCCGAACTGTAGACCGTCTCACTCGGTTCTGCACAGTGGGCCGTCTCCCTTGGTTCCGAACTGTAGGCCGTCTCACTCAGTTCCGGGCTTAATACTCTTACCGGATACTCATGTCGGGGTACTGTTGTCGGATACTCTGGACGGGGCACTGTCGCCGGATACTCTGGACGGGGCACTGTCGCCGGATACTCTGGACTGGACACTGTCGCTGTATACTCTGAATTGGACACTGTCGCCGGATACTCTGGACTGGACACTGTCGCCGGATACTCTGGACTGAGCTGATGCACTGTAAGCCTGATGCGTGGTGCTGGAAGTGCCAGTTTGGGAACACGCACCTCATGGCTAGTGCGAGGAGCGGGAACAGGCCGAGTAGGACTAGGCTGACTCTCTGGAAGCTTGATGCGTGGTGCTGGTACTGGATGTGCCAGACTAGGGGTTTGCACTTCCACGTCAGCACGAGAGGCGGGAACTGGAAAACCTGGGCCATGGAGGCGCACAGGTGGTCTTGATCGCACCTCCTGCACAACCCGTCCTGGCTGGATGGAACTAGCAGCCCTGTATGAGCGGGGTGCTAGTACAGGGCGAACTGGGCTGTGCAGGGGCTTGATGGTTGCCGTGCGTAGAGCGGGAGTAGGATAGCCTGGTCCTAGGAGGCGTACCGGCGACCAGACGCGCTGCGCAGGCATCCTCCTACCAGGCTGGATGCCCACTCTAGCACGGCATCTGCAAGGGGCTGGAATAGCTCGCACTGGACTGTGCGTGCGTATGGGCAAGATCATGCGCACTTCTGCAAAACACGACGCCCTCCACACCATACGCTCCTCCATATAAGCACGGGTAGCTGGCTTAGGGCTCACCCTTGGCCCAGCCAAACAACCCATGTGCCCCCCCCAAAAAAATTATTGGGGTTTCCTCTCGTGCTTTATCGGCGCGTATATGGCTTCATATCTTCGCCGCTCTGCCTTGGCTGCTTCAATCTCCTCCGGTGGGAGACGGTAATCCCCAGGCTGATGCCATGGTCCAGCCCCGTCCAAAATTTTCTCCCATGTCCAATTCCCCTGATAGTCCAAATAATTGTTCCGTTGCTCCTTACCCCGCTGCTTGGTCCTTAGTAACGGTTGTCGTTGGATAAAGTGGACCAAAACGCAGCAGGAATATGTGCACTCATCTTCTTTTATTAAGGAAAGAAGGAAAAACCAAAATAAATACGTACACCAAAAGAAACACAATGACGAATAAACAGTCCTGTAAGGTCATAAGCTATACATGGAACAATCTCCCACAAACCACTAAAACAAACACAACCTAAATATAGGACTCTCAATCAGAGGCAACTAGAAAACACCTGCCTCCAATTGAGAGTCCACACCCTAATTACCTAAACATAGAAATAGATTAAACTAGACAGAACATAGAAATACATAAACATAGAACAGTGACCAAAAACAAATACATAGACACACACCCCGAACCACATAAACCAAATACCCTTCTGCCACGTCCTGACCAAAATCAAATACAATTACTCCCTCTGCTGGTCAGGACGTGACAATCATGCACAAAGTAGATGTCCTAACCGACTTGCCAAAAGAAAAACAAGTTTTAATTACTCCAACCTTTGTGTATGTAAACTTCTGACTTCAACTGTGTACTGTATCTAAGAAAGCAATACCAAAGATCTTTTTAACTAAACCAAGATAGACCACATCCTGTCATTTCAAATGGGAACAAATGAGCCATAGTGAGCAGAACAAGCAAGGAGGTGGGCAGGGCCAAGCACGAGCTAGCGAGATCCTATTGGGGCGTTCTAGCTACGTTTGCATATTTCCGTTGTCTCTCTCTCTCTCTCGCTCTCTCTCTCTCTCTCTCTCTCTCTCTCTCTCGCTTTCTCTCACTCTTGCTGTCTCTTGCTGTCTCTATCTTTGTACCCTCATAATCCTTTTCAATACAATGGATGGGGAACACTCTTGCTCTGTACAGTCGTGGCCAAAAGTTTTGAGAATGACACAAATATTAATTTTCACAAAGTCTGCTGCCACAGTTTGTATGATGGCAATTTGCATAGACTCCAGAATGTTATGAAGAGTGATCAGATGAATTGCAATGAATTGCAATGAATTGCGAAGTCCCTCTTTGCCACGCAAATGAACTGAATCCCAAAACAACATTTCCACAGCATTTCAGCCCTGCCACAAAAGGAACAGCTGACATCATGTCAGTGATTCTCTCGTTAACACAGGTGTGAGTGTTGATGAGGACAAGGCTGGAGATCACTCTGTCATGCTGATTGAGTTCGAATAACAGACTGGAAGCTTCAAAAGGAGGGTGGTGCTTGGAATCATTGTTCTTCCTCTGTCAATCATGGTTACCTGCAAGGAAACACGTGCCGTCATCATTGCTTTGCACAAAGAGGGCTTCACAGACAAGGATATTGCTGCCAGTAAGATTGCACCTAAATCAACCATTTACCGGATCATCAAGAACTTCAAGGAGAGCGGTTCAATTGGTGTGATGAAGGCTTCAGGGCACCCAAGAAAGTCCAGCCAGGACTGTCTCCTAAAGTTGAATCAACTGCGGGATCGGGGCACCACCAGTACAGAGCTTGCTCAGGAATGGCAGCAGGCAGCTGTGAGTGCATCTGCACGCACAGTGAGGCCATGACATTTGGAGGATGGCATGGTGTCAAGAAGGGCAGCAAAGAAGCCACTTTTCTCCAGGGCAAACATCACGGACAGACTGATATTCTGCAAAAGGTACAGGGATTGGACTGCTGAGGACTGGGGTAAAGTCATTTTCTCTGATGAATCCCCTTTCCGATTGTTTGGGGCATCTGGAAAAAAGCTTGTCCGGAGAAGACAAGGTGAGCGCTACCATCAGTCCTGTGTCATGCCATCAGTAAAGCATCCTGAGACCATTCATGTGTGGGGTTACTTCTCAGCCAAGGGAGTGGGCTCACTCACAATTTTGCCTAAGAACACAGCCATGAATAAAGAATGGTACCAACACATCCTCCGAGAGCAACTTCTCCCAACCATCCAGAAACAGTTTGGTGATGAACAATGCCTTTTCCAGCATGATGGAACACCTTGCCATAAGGCAAAAGTGATAACTAAGTGGCTCGGGGAACGAAATATCGATATTTTGGGTCCATGGCCAGGAAACTCCCCAGACCTTGATCCCATTGAGAACTTGTGGTCAATCCTCAAGAGGCGGGTGGACAAACAAAACCCCACAAATTCTGACAAACTCCAAGCATTGATTATGCAAGAATGGGCTGCCATCAGTCAGGATGTGGCCCAGAAGTTAATTGACAGCATGCCAGGCTGGATTGCAGAGGTTTTGAAAAAGAAGGGTCAACACTGAATGTCACAACGTCCACAGAAGGTGGCGCCTCTCCCCGGTCGGGCGGTGCTCGGCGGTCGTCGTCGCCGGCCTACTAGCTGCCACCGATCTATGTTTCTGTGTCTGTTGGTTATGTCTGTTTAGGTCTGCACCTGTTCTGTGTTAGTTTATTAGTGGGGTATTTAGTTTGTCTGTTTTGTTTGGGGATTTGTGTGGGATTGTTTATTGTCATGCCTGTTGGGCAGGAAGGGGAATATTGTGGTTCCTTATTTTTACGCTGCGTGTTTTAGGCATTAGGGTTGCCGGGCTGCATCCCATCCCTCAGTATTTTTGGAGCTGTTCTCCATTTGTGTATATTGTGCACCCTGCGTTGTTGCGGCAATTTTTCAAGGATCTATTAAACGTGTGTTTCACGGACCGCAGTCTCCTGCGCCTGACTTCACCCCTCCTGCTATTGAAGTGTATCGTGACACTGAAAATATTGACTCTGCATGAAATTCGTGTAATTGTCAATAAATGCCTTTGACACTTATGAAATGCTTGTAATTATACTTCATTATTCCGTAGTAACATCTGAGAAAAATATCTAAAGACACTGAAGCAGCAAACTTTGTGGAAATTAATATTTGTGTCGTTCTCAAAACTTTTGGCCACGACTGTAGATATCGCCATGAGACATCAATAACCGGTGAGGAAAGATACACATCACATAAAAGTAATTGAATTTGAGTCCTACATGGAAAATTATGACATCAAATACAGATTAAAGGGAACATTTTTATTAAACTAGTAAAAGCATCAGCTGATGTGTTGTTCCTGTAAGTTGCGTCCCAAATGGCACCCTATTCCCTATATAGTGCATTACTTTTGACCAGAGCCCTACGGACGCAGCGCCAGTCTGTCCTTCAATGACAGGCATCCTGCAGAAACATCCATTTACCCCCGGCCCTCACGACTAATTGTGTTTTCTAATCACTGCACATTCTCATATTCTCGTTATGACCTGATTCAATACTGTCCGCAGAGCTTCCTAAGTGGATAGGAATATTGAACTGAAAATACCCCTGACTTGCTCTCGAAGAGAAAACAAATAAAAAGCATGTGACCTCTGTAAGAGCTAGCAGGTCCTGCTGCTGACAGGTGTAATTAAAAGGAAAGTAGCTGCGGTGACAGTCAGGTAGAGCTGTAATGCCCCCTCAGTACTTGGCCAGAACCACAGGTTCACAGGAAACTGTACACCTTCTGTAGTTGTAATAGAGTGTTGACAACAGCGGACACACAGGGACAGACAACTCCACTTAAAATGCATGGGGAGGTATAGAAATTATGAGTAGACACAAAGTTTTGTTTGCAATATGTGTGGTGCAGTGCTATGCGGTAGGCCGAGCGTCTCTGACTGTGTGTGTACAGAGGGTTTGGACTGGGAACAGGGGATAAGGACGTTGCATATTTAACTTATGTGAACAGACAAGTAGGCAGCCTCCTCCAGACGGATATTTATATATGGAGGGCAAGGGCATTCTCTCTCTCTCTCTCTCTCTCTCTCTCTCTCTCTCTCTCTCTCTCTCTCTCTCTCTCTGTCTGTCTGTCTGTCTTACATAGACACAGTCATTTTTCCTGTCACCATGCAGTCCTATTCTGGGTCTGATCTAATTTTCATTCAACAGAAACACAAAACAAAACAACAAGGGAATGCAGTGACCTTGTGTCCAAGGAGAGAATACACAGGCTGGTCTTCTGCTGCGGTGTGTGTGTGTGTTTGTGTGTTAGTCACTTCAGAGATCCAGCTCTGCTGTGGCATGGAAAGTGTTTGTGCGTGTACATGTGTGTGTTTGTCTTCACTGGCTTTTCTGTCCAGTCAGGGATCTGATAAAGCGATGCAGCTTGCATCAAACCGACAACTGGACCTCTCTCTCTCTCTCCCACTCTCCATTTACTATCGTTGAATTCCTAGCTCTATGTGTCTCACTGCAGGCCTTTTGAAACAACATGTCAGGGCTTCAAGCTCTTCTGGAATGCCTGAGTTTCTCTACGAGGCTAAGGAGGCTTCATTTCCCTATCTACAGTCTTTAACAATGCTGCTGGCACTCCGCTGCTTAGTATTCCACTGTCCATTATATACAAATATCACTGTAACGAGCCTCTCCGCATACAGGAAATAGCTTTCAATCTGAAATGCCCTCGCAACAGAAAACTCCTCCTTGATTGAATCATTTGAGCTTTTCCTTTTTCACTTGAGGAGTCTTTCCTGTTGTGTAGTTATTTTTCCCGGAGGAAATTGATAATGCTGAAGCATTAGGATCCTGTCATTTCTATAGTTGCTATGACGCCCTAGTTGCAGCCTAAGCACGGTGCAGCTATAAATTTGACCATATAGTAGTTAGTTATTTTTAGGTGGTTTTAATTGTTGTTTTTAATCAGTTTAATCAGTTTTTCTTGCATATACAGTTGATGTCTGAAGTTTACATACACCTTAGCCAAATACATTTAAACTCGGTTTTTCACAATTCCTGACATGTAATCCTAGTAAAAATGTATTTTCTTTATTTTAAGAATGTGAAATGTCAAACTAATAGTAGAGAGAATGATTTATTCCAGCTTTTATTTCTTTCATCACATTCCCAGTGGGTCGGAAGTTTACATACACTCAAGTAGTATTTGGTAGCATTGCCTTTAAATTGTTTAACTTTGGTCAAACGTTTCAGGTAGCCTTCCACAAGCTTCCCACAATGAGTTGGGTGAATTTTGTCCCATTCCTCCTGACAGAGCTGGTGTAACTGAGTCAGGTTTGTAGGCCTCCTTGCTCGCACACACTTTTTCAGTACTGCCCACAAATTTTCTATGGGATTGAGGTCAGGGCTTTGTGATGGCCACTCCAATACCCTTGACTTTGTTGTCTTTAAGCTATTTTGCCACAACTTTGGAAGTATGCTTGGGGTCATTGTCCATTTGGAAGACCCATTTGCGACCAAGCTTTAACTTCCTGACAGATGTCTTGAGATGTTGCTTCAATATATCCACATAATTTTCCTCCCTCATGATGCCATCTATTTTGTGAAGTGCACCAGTCCCTCCTACAGCAAAGCACCCCACAACATGATGCTGCCACCCCCATGCTTCACGGTTGGGATGGTGTTCTTCAGCTTGCAAGCCTCCCCCTTTTTCCTCCTAACATAACAGTGGTCATTATGGCCAAACAGTTCTATTTTTGTTTCGTCAGAACAGAGGACATTTCTACAAAAACTACGATCTTTGGCTTTTTAATGGCGGTTTTGGAGCAGTGGCTTCTTCCTTGTTGAGCGGCCTTTCAGGTTATGTCAATATAGGACTCGTTTTACTGTGGATATAGATACTTTTGTACCTGTTTCCTCCAGCATCTTCACAAGGTTCTTTGCTGTTGTTCTGGGATTGATTTGCGCTTTTCGCACCAAAGTACGTTAATTTCTAGGAGACAGAACACGTCTCCTTCCTGAGCGGTATGACAGCTGCGTGGTCCCATGGTGTCTATATTTGCATACTATTGTTTGTATAGATAAACATGGTACCTTCAGGCATTTGGAAATTGCTCCCAAGGATGAACCAGACTTGTGGAGGTCTACAAAAAATGTTTCTGCGGTCTTGGCTGATTTCTTTTGATTTTCCAATGATGTCAGGCAAAGAGGCACTGAGTTTGAAGGTAGGCCTTGAAATACATCCACAGGTACACCTCCAATTTACTCATATTATACCAATTAGCCTATCAGAAGCTTCTAAAGCCATGACATCATTTTCTGTAATTTTCCAAGCTGTTTAAAACCTCTTATGGACAGACGTTCCGCTAGCGGAACGCCTCACCAATATCCAAAGGTAGCGCCTGGCGCGAAATACGAAAAACCTTAAAAATGCAATAATTTCAATTTCTCAAACATATGACTATTTTACACCATTTGAAAGACAAGACTCTCCTTTATCTAACCACATTGTCCGATTTCAAAAAGGCTTTACAGCGAAAGCAAAACATTAGATTATGTCAGGAGAGTACCCTCCCAAAAATAATCACACAGCCATTTTCAAAGCAAGCATATATGTCACAAAAAACAAAACCACAGCTAAATGCAGCACTAACCTTTGATGATCTTCATCAGATGACACTCCTAGGACATTATGTTATACAATACATGCATGTTTTGTTCAATCAAGTTCATATTTATATCAAAAAACAGCTTTTTACATTAGCATGTGACGTTCAGAACTAGCATACCCACCGCAAACTTCCGGTGAATTTACTAAATTACTCACGATAAACGTTCACAAAAAACATAACAATTATTTTAAGAATTATAGATACAGAACTCCTTTATGCAATCGCGGTGTCAGATTTTAAAATAGCTTTTCGGTGAAAGCACATTTTGCAATATTCTGAGTACATAGCCCGGCCATCATGGCTAGCTAATTTGACACCCACCAAGTTTGGCCCTCACCAAACTCAGATTTACTATAAGAAAAATTGGATTACCTTTGCTGTTCTTCGTCAGAAGGCACTCCCAGGACATCTACTTCAACAACAAATGTTGTTTTGGTTCGAAATAATCCATAGTTATATCCAAATAGCTCCGTTTTGTTCGTGCTTTCAAGTCACTATCCGAAGGGTGACGCGCCGGTGCGTTTCGTGACATAAAAATTCAATATATTCCTTTACCGTACTTCGAAGCATGTCAAACGCTGTTTAAAATACATTTTTATGCAATTTTTCTCGTTAAATAGCGATAATATTCCAACCGGGCGACGTTGTATTCGTTCAAACAATGAAAGTAAAACATGGAGTCGTCTCGTGCACCCGCGCTCCAGTGTCATTGTTCTCAGAAGGACCACTCACAAAAACCCCTGCTGTTTTTCGCCCAGAGACTGGAGAGCTCTCATTCCACTTTCTGGCGCCTTCTGAGAGCCAATGAAAGCCTTAGAAAATGTCACGTTACAGCAGAGATGCTGTATTTTTGATAGAGATGCCCTAGAAGGAGGACAAATTGTCAGACAGGACACTTCCTGTATAGAATCTTCTCAGGTTTTGGCCTGCCATATGAGTTCTGTTATACTCACAGACACCATTCAGACAGTTTTAGAAACTTTAGAGTGTTTTCTATCCAAATCTACTAATTATATGCATATTCTAGTTTCTGGGCAGGAGTAGTAACCAGATTAAATCGGGTACGTTTTTTATCCGGCCGTGAAAATACTGCCCCCTATCCCAAACAGGTTAAAGGCACAGTCAACAGTGTATGTAAACTTCTGATCCACTGCAAGTGTGATACAGTGAGTTATAAGTGAAATAGTCGGTCTGTGAACAATTGTAAAAATGACTTGTGTCATGCACAAAGTAGATGTCCTAACCGACTTGCCAAAACTATAGTTTGTTAACAAGAAATTTGTGGAGTGGTTGAAAAACGAGTTTTAATGACTCCAACCTAAGTGTATGTAAACTTCCGACTTCAACTGTATCTGCCGTTTTTGAACCACAGATTTGCAGATTGACTGACAGTTAAACACCTTTTTTTCTTGGCTAACTAGCTTTTGTTTGAAAAATGCATCTGGATACAGTACTATGTTTTTTGATTCATCTGGATACAGTACTATCTTTTTTGTTTCATCTGGATACAGTACTATCTTTTTTGTTTCATCTGGATATAGTACTATCTTTTTTGTTTCATCTTGCTGCCAATTCTAGATCTTTTGAGAACATAATTTCAGGAGTCGCCTAAAGCGTGAGAGGAATGGGAGACAGAGGAATACAGCAGAGCTGAGACAGAGGGCTCGTACTGAGGATAACTGGCTACTATTCTGAATTTCGTGTGGCGATCTTTCTGGCGCCCAGAGCTGCTGAGGCATCAGTCAAGTGGGTGTTACACAGAGAGGAAGAGGAGAAGTCCTGTAGCTATAAGACCCAGGCTGGTTCCCTGACTTGCCCTCTTCAAGATCACCAGCGCACTCCAGCACCATCATCTACCATCCCCTGTCCAGCTCCCTCCCTCAAGCCATGAACTGACCCCATCTTCAGAGGATGCAGCTTTTAAATACATGGCCTCTATTGGTTGACCTGTCATGATATATTGCTACTTTGGTTTTTTGCTTGAGATTCTACAAAAATATTAGATGAAAACGTAATAAACTATTATTATTGTTATTATTGTTAGGCTATACCAGAGCTGTATATATCTATCTATCTAAAAAAGAATGGCTCTTGGCTGTACTATTTGTCAAGGCTTTGACTGCACTACAACTACGCACCAGCTGTGGTGTGTGTGTGTGTGTGTGTGTGTGTGTGTGTGTGTGTGTGTTGTGTGTGTGTGTGTTATTGCTTAATCAATTGATTGAGTTGTTTTGCTAGTCTAAAGCACCCTAATTAGGTGTCTAAACTGGTAGAATGAATATTTTTAATATCCAGTCTTATTTGGCAGTGTGTGTCCGCGCGCCTCACAGCATTTGAATGCCGGTGTGTGCATCATCATCTCCATTCTCATGCTAACAAGTGATTTGCCATCTGGGTGCGTGAGCAGGCCAGAATATCAAACAGGGGGGGGGCACTGTCAAACAGGAGGGCATTGTTTGATTGTTTGTTTTTTTAGAGACTTATCATGAACTTGGATTGACTCACAGTGTTGTATTCTAGCCAATATTATTGACCTATCCTGTTCTGTAAATGATTTGCACAGTGGATATGTATGTTTGTGAGCAAACACCTTGTATTTGTTGACCCCCAGGGCCCAGAGACTACTATCAATTTGGAATAGACCGTTAGCCCATACTCCTTAGCTAGCTGTGGAGATCTTATGTACAGTTGAAGTCGGAAGTTTACATACATCTTAGCCAAACACATTTAAACTCAGTTTTTCACATTTCCTGACGTTAAATCCTAGTACAAATTCCCAGGTCTTGGGTCAGTTAGGATCATCACTTTATTTTAAGAATGTGAAATGTCAGAATAATAGTAGAGAGAATTATTTATTTCAGCTTTTATTTCTTTCATCACATTCCCAGTGGGTCAGAAGTTTACATACACTCAAGTAGTATATGGTAGCATTGCCTTTAAATTGTTTAACTTGGGTCAAACGTTTCGGGTAGCCTTCTACAAGCTTCCCACAATGAGTTGGGTGAATTTTATTCCATTCCTCCTGACAGAGCTGGTGTAACTGAGTCAGGTTTGTAGGACTCCTTGCTTGCACACGCTTTTGTCAGTTATGCCCACAAAGTTTCTATGGGATTGAGGTCAGAGGTTTGTGATGGCCACTCCAATACCTTGACTTTGTTGTCCTTCAGCCATTTTGCCACAACTTTGGAAGTATGCTTGGGGTCATTGTCCATTTGGAAGACCCATTTGCGACCAAGCTTTAACTTCCTGACTGATGTCTTGAGATGTTGCTTCAATATATCCACATAATTTTCCTCCCTCATGATGCCATGCATTTTGTGAAGTGCACCAGTCTCTCCTGCAGCAATGCAACCCCACAACATGATGCTGCCACCCCCGTGCTTCACGGTTGGGATGGTGTTCTTCGGCTTGCAAACCTCCCCCTTTTTCGTTGAAACATCAAGATGATCATTATGACCAAACAGTTCTATTTTTGTTTCATCAGACCAGAGGACATTTCTCCAAAAAGTACGATCTTTGTCCCCATGTGCAGTTGCAAACCATAGTCTGGCTTTTTAATGGCGGTTTTGGAGCAGTGGCTTCTTCCTTGCTGAATGGCCTTTCAGGTTATGTCGATATAGGACTCGTTTTACTGTGGATATTGGTACTTTTGTACCTGTTTCCTCCAGCATCTTCACAAGGTCCTTTGCTGTTGTTCTGGGATTGATATGCACTTTTTGCAACAAAGTACGTTCATCTCTAGGAGACAGAACGCGTCTCCTTCCTGAGCAGTATGATGACTGCATGGTCCAATGGTGTTTATACTTGCGTACCATTGTTTGTTCAGATGAACGTGGTACCTTCAGGCGTTTGGAAATTGTTCCCAAGGATGAGCCAGACTTGTGGAGGTCTACACATTTTTTCTGAGGTCTTGGCTGATTTCTTTTGATTTTCCAATGATGTCAAGCAAAGAGGCACTGAGTTTGAAGGTAGGCCTTGAAATACATCCACAGGTACACCTCCAATTGACTCAAATTATGTAAATTGGCCTATCAGAAGCTTCTAAAGCCATGACATCATTTTCTGGAATTTTCCAAGCTGTTTAAAGGCACAGTCAACTTAGTGTATGTAAACTTTTGACCCACTGGAATTGTGATGCAGTGAATTATAAGTGAAATGATCGGTCTGTAAACAATTGTTGGAAAAATTGCTTATGTCATGCACAAAGTAGATGTCCAAACCGACTTGCCAAAACTAGTTTTAATGACTCCAACCTCAGTGTATGTAAACTTCCGACTTCAACTGTAGATCTGAAGAACTTGAATATACGTAAATATCAGGGTAAATATAATTAGTATTGCCATATTGTTTTTATATACAGTTATCTGACTCTTGCAAATCTACAAGACTTGCCCAGGGGTAGGAGCTTGGGGATCGATTGGGAATTTAGACTCCTTTGTACGCAGACACCTATTGCTGCTTCTATCCTCCTCTACCTGAATATATTCCAGGTACACCGGGTGACTTGTTCAAATCAAGGTATATTTGCATATCAAGGTCAAACCATGCAATGTGTCATGCAAGCTTTGGATTTTACTTGGATTCAGTTCATGGAATGCAATACGTTTCAGATCAGTGGTTGTCCTAGTTTTGTGCATATTTCTCTGTTTTTCGGAACTCAGTCCAAAAACAAATTCCTGGGCCAAAAGCTCAGTCAGACTGGCCAAGATACAACCATCCGTCCATTCAGCTTGATCCAATAGTTTCAACACAGGTACGCATCCCGGACCCAGACTGCTTAATGAGTGTCTTATTGCTCTACTGTAGCATCCCAATGTCGTGTGGATATAGTTCTATCTACACAAGCTGATAATCATCCCTTATCGGCCATGACATGTAAACAGGTGTGAACAGCTATCTCCCAGACCCAGCTTGGGAATCAGGACTTAGTCTCTACAGCGATAACACTGATTGTAGATTTGCCTTCAAGCTTCAGCCCTTTAGAAGGTATCAGTTATTCAGCCAGAAGACAGTCTTTAAAGGTGCAATCTCAGATAGGGGAATGTGTTCAATCCCAGATTGTAGCTTTAATAAAAAGTAGTACAAACCTCAATCTAGCCTATGTACTCAGAAACTGTCTGGAGGTCTTAATGATACTAGATGATTTACTTTGAAAAACCAGTCAGGGTTGGAGTTATAGATTGAATGTGCCAAAATGTGTTGTGTGGAAGTATGGATTTCTTTCCCATCCTAAGGCCCACCACACAAGGGATCTGTTATAAATTAGAGGCTATGGCTAATGGTTGTTGACGTGCTGTTAATATTTCAGACCTGTTCTATTCCTGTCTAAAACTGTCTCCACAAAGCAGCCTAATACTGAGCTCTCCATAATTGCTCAAGTGCAGTTGTTAAAAGATACAGGGGCTTGTATACTAATTGAAATAAACCTGCGATTATTAGTTTGCTATAACAGCTGCCAAAGCTGTTCTCAGGTGGTTGGAACTAAAAGTTGTGGGTTAGATTCCAGCATAGGCCACATCTGGTTATTGAATGTACTATTTCTAAGATACAAGCTTAGATATGTGTCTCATACATTACCATATTAGGACCATTTGGAGTAAAACACCAGCCCCACCTTATAGCTGTGTCTAGGGACAATGTTGTTATGATCCATGATATAATGACGTACACTGAGAATGACGGTGCTGGTTTAAGGTGAGTAGGGGTGGTTGTAAACTAAAGGACGTGTCTGTGTGGTCTGTTTGCCGTCAGTCAGATCTGCAGTCAATCACCACTTTGACAGACATGACAGGAATCCAAAGCAGGGTGGAAATGAACAGAATGTTGCCCTGAGGAGAAGGGAGAGAACCTAACACCACAAAATCAAATCAAACTTTATTTGTCACATGCACCGAATACAAGAGTAGACTTTAACGTGAAATGATTACTTACAAGCCCTTAACCAACAGTGCAGTTCAAGGGGGCACCGGTACCGAGTCAATGTGTGGGGGTACAGGTTAGTTGAGGTAATTTGTACATGTAGGTGGGGGTGAAGTGACTATGCATAGATAATAAACAGCGAGTAGCAGCAGTATACAAAAGGGAGGGGGGGGGGCGTCAATGTAAATTGTCTGGTGGTGATTTCATGAATTGTTCAGTAGTCTAATGGCTTGGGGGGTAGAAGCTGTTGAGGAGCCTTTTGGTCCTAGACTTGGCTCTCCGGTACCACTTGCTGTGCGGTATCAGAGAAAACAGTCTATAACTTGGGTGACTGGAGTCTCTGACAATTTTATGGGCATTTCACACAACCCCCCCTGAGACTTACCACGGGTAAGAAGAGGATATGACGAAAGTGGACCATCGTGATTACTGGTTACCCCATGGTTAAATTACTGGTTTCACTTATAAGTTCTCCTTGTTGAACAAGCATTTAGGTAGTATGTAATGTACATTTGACTTGGTCTTTGTAAAATACACTGTTTGCAGGTTGCAGTCTACATCTACCCCTCTAACATTTGCAGGTAGTTCAGGTTTTGACCCCACTACTGAAGCCTCTGGCAACAAGCTTGGGATATTTACAGTTTTACCTTGGTGAGGGGGAGAGGGAGGAAAGAGAGAAAGAGAGGGATAGATAAATAGATTGGGGAGGACATGCGATAACAAAGAAGCTTTGTGTGTGTAGGTACGTCACAGATCTCTGAAATGTCCTTCCATTGCGAAAAGGCTTTCTGGGGCAGAGATTCCATCTGTGTTATGTTGTAGGCAATTCAGTAGAACATTTAATTGGTCTGTGAGTGAATTTGTGAGTTGGTGATGACCTCCATTCAGTTAAGTGCTCAGCTGAAGCATTCTCTTCAAGGGGAATGGAGAAGTGAGCTAGTCAACTCTGAACGATCTTGGTCATACAGGCTCTAAAATACACATGTTCTGTTCAGTAGCAGCTGCCTTTGTGAACATGTTTATTTCTCTCCTGCTCTTCACTTTCCTCTTATTCGCTCTGCACACTCAGATCAAGTTTCACTTTTTTTATGTCACATGCACAAGTACAGTGAAATGCTTTTCTTGCAAACTCAAAACCCAACAATGCAATAATCAATAATAATGTAATACTAGAAAAAACACACGAGAAATAAGAAGAAATATGAAGAACACAATAAGTAAGTAAGTAAGCATACTATATACAGGGTCAGTTCCAATACCATATTTACAATGTGCAGGGATACTGGAGAGATGGAGGCAGATATATATAGAGGTAAGTGTGACGCCGTTCGGAAGGAGGAGACCAAGGTGCAGCGTGGTAAGTGCTCATGATTAATATTTTATTAACTCAGAACACTAAACAATACAACAAACAAAGGAAAATGAACGTCACCTTCTGCAGGCTTTCACAGAGCTGTACAAAAACAAGATCCCACAATTGAAGGTGGGAAAAAGGGCTGCCTAAGTATGATTCCCAATCAGAGACAACGATAGACAGCTGCCTCTGATTGGAAACCATACTAGGCCAAAACAAAGAAATACAAAAATGAGATTGCCCACCCCACATCACACCCTGACCTAACCAAACTAGAGGAAATAAAACGTCTCTCTAAGGTCAGGGTGTGACAGTAAGGTTACTAGGCAACAGGATATAAGACAAACAGAGTAGCAGCAGCTTGTGTGTGTGTGTGTGTGTGTGTGTGTGTGTGTGTGTGTGTGTGTGTGTGTGTGTGTGTGTGTGTGTGTGTGTGTGTGTGTGTGTGTAGAATAAATGTATGTGTTTACTATGTGGTAGGGGTTTTAACAATTTTTAGGGCCTTCAGGGGTCCAGGATCCAGTTGCAGAGGGAGGTGTTCAGACCCAGAGTCCTAAGCTTGGTGACGAGCTTGGAGGGGATAATGGTGTTGAACGCTGAGCTGTAGTCAATGAACAGCATTCTCACATAGGTATTCCTCTTATCTAGGTTGGGGAGGGCAATGTGGAGAGCAATTGAGATTGTGTCATCTATGGACCTGCTGGGGCGGTATGCAAATTGGAGTGGGTCTAGGGTGTCTGGGATGATGGAGTTGATGTGTGCCATAACCAGCCTCTCATAGCACTTCATGATTACAGAAGTGAGTGCTGAAGGGTGGTAGTCATTGTGGCATGAAACCTTAGAGTTCTTGAGGACAGGAATGATAGTGGGGATTACAGACTGGGACAAGGAAAGGTTGAAAATAACCGTGAATATGCCTGCCAGCTGTTCTGTGCATACGCTGAGAACGCGCCCTGGAATAATGTCTGAACCTGCGGCCTTGCTGGTGTTGACCTGATTAAAGACCTTTCTCACGGCCTCGGAGAGCGAGATCACTCACTCTTCTGGGTTGGTTGTGTCCCTCACACCTGGCACCATGTTGTTGTTGTCAAAGCGTCCATAAAATTCATTTTTTTTACATTTCTTTTGCCTTTATTTAACTAGACAAGTCAGTTAAGAACAAATACTTATTTTCAATGACAGCCTAGGAACAGTGGGTTAACTGCCTTGTTCAGGGACAAAACAACAGATTTTTACCTCGTCAGCTCTGGGATTCGATCTTGCAACCTTTTGGTTACTAGTCCAACAGTCTAACAGTCTAACCACTAGGCTACCTGCTGCATTGAGTTTGTCTGGTAGAGATGCATTGTTGGGTAGATCAAGGTTGCGTCTTCCCTTGTAATCTGTAATGGACTGTAGCCCCTGCCACATGCAGCGGGTGTCGGAGCCTGTGTAATATAATTCCACCTTATTCCTATATTGTCTTCTTGCTCGTTTGATGACAAAGCGGGACTTCTTGTACTTATTCCTGTCCTCGGCCGTAGCCTCAGGGTTGTCTATGATAACTTTTGTGTGCGGTAGTCCTGTCCTTTAGTTTAGCGCCAACTTCGGTGTTGATCCAGGGCTTTTGATTGGGGAAGCAGCGAAACCTCACCGTGGGGACAACGTTGCCGATGCATTTTCTAATGAAGCCGGTGACAGAGGTGGTTAGCTCGTCAATGTTATCGGAGGACTCTCGAAACATATTCCAATCAGCGCTAGCAAAGCATGTCCTGTAGCATAATCAGGAGGCAGGAAGAAGCAGGAAGCAGGAATATGGACTCATGATCTTATTTGCTGAATGGCAGATGAGGGAGTGACTTGTATGCTTGCTTATGGGCAGAATAACAGTGGTCTGGGACTTTATCGCCCCTAGAGGCGTTTGGACACGTGTTGATGGACGTTGGGCATCATGTGTCTTAGTGACATGGAATTAAAATCGCCGGCATCCAGAAAAGCATTCTCTGGGTGTACAGTGAGGGAAAAAAGTATTTGATCCCCTGCTGATTTGCAAGTCATTAAGGTTTCGAGGCTGACGTTTGGCAACTCGAACCTTCAGCTCCCTCCACAGATTTTCTATGGGATTAAGGTCTGGAGACTGGCTAGGCCACTCCAGGACCTTAATGTGCTTCTTCTTGAGCCACTCCTTTGTTGCCTTGGCTGTGTGTTTTGGGTCATTGTCATGCTGGAATACCCATCCACGACCCATTTTCAATGCCCTGGCTGAGGGAAGGTTCTCACCCAAGATTTGATGGTACATGGCCCCGTCCATCGTCCCTTTAATGCAGTGAAGTTGTCCTGTCCCCATAGCAGAAAAACACCCCCAAAGCATAATGTTTCCACCTCCATGTTTGACGGTGTGGATGGTGTTCTTGGGGTCATAGGCAGCATTCCTCCTCCTCCAAACACGGCGAGTTGAGTTGATGCCAAAGATCTCCATTTTGGTCTCATCTGACCACAACACTTTCACCCAGTTGTCCTCTGAATCATTCAGATGTTCATTGGCAAACTTCAGACGGGCATGTATATGTGCTTTCTTGAGCAGGGGGACCTTGCGGGCGCTGCATGATTTCAGTCCTTCACGGCGTAGTGTGTTACCAATTGTTTTCTTGGTGACTATGGTCCCAGCTGCCTTGAGATCATTGACAAGATCCTCCCGTGTAGTTCTGAGCTGATTCCTCACCGTTCTCATGATCAATGCAAGTCCCCGAGGTGAGATCTTGCATGGAGCCCCAGGCCAAGGGAGATTGACAGTTCTTTTGTGTTTCTTCAATTTGCGAATAATCGCACCAACTGTTGTCACCTTCTCACCAAGCTGCTTGGCGATGGTCTTGTAGCCCATTCCAGCCTTGTGTAGGTCTACAATCTTGTCCCTGACATCCTTGGAGAGCTCTTTGGTCTTGGCCATGGTGGAGAGTTTGGAATCTGATTGATTGCTTCTGTGGACAGGTGTATTTTATACAGGTAACAAGCTGAGATTAGGAGCACTCCCTTTAAGAGTGTGCTTCTAATCTCAGCTCGTTGTAACGGTCGTCGTATGAAAGGGACCAAGGCGCAGCGGGTTGAGTGCTCATTTGAACACTGAAAACACAAAACAAAAAAACGCACGAACGCACAGTAATGCAGGCTACACACAGCAATGCACAAACAACTTCCCACAAAGGGACAGGCGAAACAGGGCTACCCAAGTATGACTCTCAATCAGCAACAACGATGTTTCTGATTGAGGGCCATACCAGGCCAACACAAAGAACTACACAACATAGAAAACCATAGAAATACAAAACAAGAACATTACCCAAAAACACATAAATCAAACACCCCTCTTACATAAATACATATCCCATTAAACCCCGAACCACATAAAACAAATACCCCCTGCCACGTCCTGACCAAACTACAATAACCAATAACCCCTTATACTGGTCAGGACGTGACACTTGTTACCTGTATAAAAGACACCTGGGAGCCAGAAATCTTTCTGATTGAGAGGGGGTCAAATACTTATTTCCCTCATATAAATGCAAATCAATTTATAACATTTTTGACATGCGTTTTTTTCAGGATTTTTTCGTTGTTATTCTGTTTCTCACTGTTCAAATAAACCTACCATTAAAATTATAGACTGATCATTTCTTTGTCAGTGGGCAAACGTACAAAATCAGCAGGGGATCAAATACTTTTTTCCCTCACTGTAGGTGTTCTTGCTTGTTTATAGCCTTGTACAGTTCGTTAAGTGCCAGCTAAATATTTTTCTTGTCCTGAGGTGGAATGTATACAACAGTCACCATAACAGCAGAAAACTCCCTCTGGAGGTAGAACGGTTGGCATTTGACCATCAGGCACTCCAAGACGGGTGAACAGTGGGTTGACACTTCCACCACGCTGGAGTTAAAACACCAGTTGGTGTTGACGTAGAGGCAAACCCTTCCCCCCTCGATTTCCCTGACTCCACTGTCGTGAAGAATCCATTGAGTTGGATAGCCATGGGGGAGAGAGAGCCATGTGTCAGAAAAGCAAAGAATATTGGAGATTTGAGAGTCCTGTTGGGAGCAAATCCGCGATCGGAGGTCATCCATCTTATTATCAAGTGATTGTTCATTGGCCAATAGAATGGAGGGAAGAGGTGGCTGGTTTTCCCTTCACCTTAATCTCAACAAGACCCCCCCATAAAATCTCAAATACACAAACGCACACACAAACATGTGCTCATACACATGCACAAGCACACACACAGCCATCTGTAACCTAGTCATACCCTATCGATGCTTCTGAACTCCGCCGACTCCATAGTCCTCAAACTGTATCGGAGGAGGCATGAGATTCTGGAGCTGAGATGTCCTCCACACACTGCCTCAAGGACTAACTCAGAGGGCTTTCCCTCACTTTAATCAAGCAGCCTGCTACACTGCACAATACTAATGTGTTACCTCAGTCACACAGGTAAAATAAGAGACAAGCATCCCCCTAGGGCTTCTCTCTACCCCCCAGCCTTAATGCTGCATGGTAGATAGTGTGAGAGGACTGTTAAATACTCCTACATGTGACTGCTCTCTCTCCTCTTCTGTTTTCTAGGGAGACTGTGACTTTCACATCCCCTTCAGTCCCTCAAAGAAGGACAATCTCTTCTCCATTATTTTCCTTTCATTTATTCTCCTCTCCTCTCCTCAACTGACAGATGAAGCTCTAAAAATTAACTCACTGACCTGGCTCTGGAGAGCAGAGTGACCACAGTCAATTCTTAGACTGTGAGTTGTCCATTACAGACACCCTCTCTTCTGAGCTGCCAGGACTGCTCATCACACACGCACACACAAACCCACACGCTCATGCACACAAGTGACCGCAAATGGTCATTCTCTCCAGCACTTGACTGATGCCTCTCTGAAAGAGAGAGGGGGAGGAATGAAGTGTTCACCATTACAAAGGAGAAAGAAAGAAAGCGAGGGATGGTTTACTGGGCCTAGAGAGCTGTTGGATGAGAGAGACGTAGAGAGATGGGTCCTGGCCTGTGTCCAGACACTGCCACACTCTCACAGTCATCTGAAGAGGCGAGAGCTACATAGAGCTAG
This sequence comes from Salmo salar, assembly GCF_965601325.2. Lineage (NCBI taxonomy): Eukaryota > Metazoa > Chordata > Actinopteri > Salmoniformes > Salmonidae > Salmo > Salmo salar. The sequence continues at coordinate 53,351,786 of NC_138307.1, forward strand.
CTACGTAGCAGGTTACTGTGTCGAGAACAGCCTCACAATTTAATGTACAGTAATTCAATATTAAAGAAGCTTTATAAATGTAACTTCAGTTCACTGTGGTTAAACACGTCTTGCATAATGAGCCTGAGGGTAACCAACCAAATTGTCCGTGATTAACAAAGTTAATTTCTTCATTGAGCACCAACCCACACACCCACACAGTGATTAACATGACCATTTACACACTGCTGCTTGGTTAGCATGCCACGTCTGTAATGCTGGGATGCCCATGCATGCTGCTAACCTGTTGTAACACTCACTGGAAGGCTACTGTGTAGGTGGGACTCTTCAAAGCTGCTATTAGAGGTAAGGAGGAGTTTTGGCCTTGAGAGAGGGGGAAGGGAGAGAGGAGAGAGAGTGGGATTGTGAGGTAGAGAGAGGTGGGGATATAGGAGAGAGAGGGAGAGAGAGAGAGATGGAGGGAGGGAGGGAGGGAGGGAGGGAGGGAGGGAGGGAGGGAGGGAGGGGGGAGGGAGGGAGGGAGGGAGGGAGGGAGGGAGGGAGGGAGGGAGGGAGAGGGGGAGAGACATATAGGAAGTTTGTGGGACCATGTAGGCTAAATAAGATATCTGCACTGCAGCATCAATGTTTCATTCATGATTAAGTAGAACTAGTGCACCAATTAGGCCATACACCAATCTCTCTCTCTTTATGTATATATATATATATATATCTTTCTATCGCTCTCTCCACTCTCTTCTCTTTCCTGTTCACTCTCTTCTCTCTCTCCACACACACACACACTCAAGCGTCCCCGCTGAGGGATGCTGCCACATTGTAATTAGTCATGGTTCACAGGTGAGGAGCGTATTAGTTATTGGGTACTGCTCCGACGATTACACAACCTATCATTAGAGTCTGCAGCTTCTCCCCCCCCCCCACACCACACACACACACACACACACACACACACACACACACACACACACACACACACACACACACACACACACACACACACACACACACACACACACACACACACACACACACACACACACACACACACACACACACACACACACGCATGCCTTCCCTTTGGCAAATCTGATCATAACTCTATCCTCCTGATTCCTGCTTACAAGCCAAAACTCAAACAGGAAGTACCAATGACGCACTCAATACGTAAGTGGTCTGATGAAGCGAATGCTAAGCTACAGGACTGTTTCACTAGCACAGATTCATCCGGGATTCATCCGATAACATTGATGAGTTTGTCACATTAGTCACCGGCTTCATTAATACTGTAAGTGCATCGACGACGTCGTCCCCAGAGTGACCGTACGTACATATTCCAACCAAAAGCCATGGATTACATGCAACATCCACACTGAGCTAAATGCATGAGCTGCCGCTTTCAAGGAGCGGGACACTAATCTGGAAACTAGGACCTCCGACGAGCCATCAAACAGACAAGCGTCAATACAGGATTAAGATTGAATCCTACTACGCCAGCTCTGACACTCGTTTGATGTGGCTTACAAAGGAAACCCAGCTGCGAGCTGCCCAGCTGCCGACCCTACCAGATGAGCTAAATGCCTTTGATGCTCAATTTGAGGCAAGCAACACTGAATCATGCATGAGAGCACCAGCAGTTCTGGACGACTGTGTGATCTCGTTCTCTGTAGCTGATGTAAAACAGGTTAACATTCATAAGGCCAAGTTGCTAGATTGATTACCAGGACATGTACTCAGAGCATGCAGTGATCAGCTGGCAAGTGTTTTCACTGACATTTTCAACCTCTCCCTGACCCTGTCTGTAATACCTATATGTTTTAAGCAAACCACCATAGTCCCTGTGCCCAAGAACGCCAAGGTGACCTGCCTAAATGACTACCGCCCCGTAGCACTCACATCTGTACCCATGAAAGGCTGGGCATGGTTCACATCAACACCCTTATCCCAGGCCCCGTGGACCCATTCCAATTCACATACCGCCCCAACTGATCCACAGTTGATGCAATCTCTATTGCACTCCACACTGCCCTTTCCCACCTGGATAAGAGGAACGTCTATGTGAGAATGTTGTTCATTGACTACAGCTCAGCGTTCAACACCAGTACCTTCCAAGCTCATCACTAAGCTTAGAACCCTGGGACTGAACACCTCCCAACTGGATACTGATCTTCGTGACGGGCCGCCCCACGGTGGCAAGGGGAGACAACAACACATCTGCCACGCTGACCCTCAACATGGGGGCCCCTCAGGGGTGTGTGCTTAGTCCCCTCCTGTACTCAATGTTCACCCACGACTGCTTGGCAATGCATGACTCCAACACCATCATTAAGTTTGCTGACAACACAATGGTGGTAGGCCTCATTTGTGATGCCAGGACAACAACCTTTCCCTTAACGTCACCCTTAACGTCTGCAAGACAAACCAGCTGATCGTGGACTACAGGAAACGGAGGGCCGAGCATGCCCCATCCACATCGACGTGGCTTTAGTAGAGCGGGTCGAAAGCTTCAAGTTCTTCGGGGTCTATGGTCCACACACACCAACAGAGTTGTGAAGAAGGCACGACAAAGCCTCTTCCCCCACAGGAGGCTGAAAATATTTGGCATGGACCCTCAGATCCTCAAAAGGTTCGACAGCTGCACCATTGAGAGCATCTTGACTTGTTGCTTCATCATTTGCTATGGCAACTGCTTGGCATCCGACCACAATGCGCTACACTTTTTTCAATCTTTACTAAAGACATGCCACTGGCTTTGAGTGAGGCCAGTGTGTCTATGTATGCGGATGACTCAACACTATACATGTCAGCTACTACAGCGACTGAAATGACTGCAACACTCAACAAAGAGCTGCAGTTAGTTTCAGAGTGGGTGACAAGGAATAAGTTAGTCCTAAATATTTTTTTTACTAAAAGCATTGTATTTGGGACAAATTATTCACTAAACCCTAAACCACAACTACATCTCATAATGAATAATGTGGAAATTGAGCAAGTTGAGGTGACTAACTGCTTGGAGTAACCCTGGATGGTAAACTGCACACAGCTCAGACATGGTCAAAACATATTGATACAACAGTAGCTAAGATGGGGAGAAGTCTGTCCATAATAAAGCACTGCTCTGCCTTCTTAACAACACTATCAACAAGGCAGGTCCTACAGGCCCTAGTTTTGTTGCACCTAGACTACTGTTCAGTGGTGTGGTCAGGTGCCATAAAGAAGGACATGGAAAAATTGCAATTGGCTCAGAACAGGACAGCACGACTGGCCCTTAATTGAAAGTACACGGAGAGCTAACATTAATGACATGCATGTCAATCTCTCATGGCTCAAAGTGGAAGAGAGATTGACTTCATTACTTGTTTTTGTAAGAGGTGTTGATAAGCTGAATGTACCGAGCTGTCTGTTTTAAAATACTAGCACACAGCTCGGACACCTATCCATACACCGCAAGACATGCCACCAGAGGTCTCTTCACAGTAACTAAGTCCAGAACAGACTATGGGAGGCACACAGTACTACATAGAGCCATGACTACATGGAACTCTATTCCACATCAGGTAACTGATGCAAGCAGTAGAATCAGATTTAAAAAGCAGGTAAAAATATACCTTATGGAACAGCGGGGACTGAAGCAACACAAACATAGGCACAGACACATGCATACACACACATGATAACATACGCACTATACACACACGTACACGTGAATTTTTCATTGTAGAGATGTGGTAGTAGATATGTGGTAGTGGAGTATGGGCCTGAGAGAACACACTTAGTGTGTTGTGAATTCTGTAATGAATGTATTGTAATGTTTTTAAAATTGTATAACTGCCTTAATTTTGCCGGACCCCAGGAAGAGTAGCTGCCTTGGCAGCAGCTAATGGAGATCCATAATAAATACAAATAAAGAGGGTAGTGCATACATCACTGGGGCCAAGCTCCAGGAAGGCCCTTAAAATTCTCAAAGACTCCAGCCACCCAAGTCATAGACTGTTCTCTCTGCTACCACATGGCAAGCGGTACCGATGCACCAAGTTTGGAACCAACAGGACCCTGAACAGATTTATTTATCCATAAAACTGCTAAATAGTTAACCAAATAGCTACCCAGGATATCTGCATTGACCCCCCTTTGCACTAACTCACATACCCTGCTGCAACTGCCTATCATCTATCCTGTTGCCTAGTCACTTTATCCCTAAGTACCTATGTGTATATATCTACCTCAGTTACCCCAGCACATCGGTACTGGTACCCCGTGTATATAGCCGATTTATCGTGAGGCATTGTGTATTTATTCCTCATGTTATTATCTTTCTACTATTTATTTATTTTTCTCTCTGCATTGTTATAGAGGGGCCGTAATCATTTCACTGTTAGTCTACACCTGTTGTTTACACAGCATGTGACAAATACTATTTTGATGCACACACGCACACACAGAAAGGAGAGTGAAACAGGTCTGGCTGCCAGACTATCTAACGACTGTAGCTCCAAGCTACAGCTTATGTATTCCAATGGTAAGACTATGTGGGTCTTCCCTGTGGCTCAGTTGGTAGAGCATGGTGTTTGCAATGCCAGCATGGTGTGTGCAGCGCCAGGGTTGTGGGTTTGATTCCCACGGGGGGCCAGTACAAAAAATACATTTAAAAAAAAATGCATGAAATGTATGCATTCACTACTGTAAGTCGCTCTGGATAAGAGCGTTTGCTAAATGACAAAATAATAATAATAATAATGTGGTCCTTTAGTGTAGTATAGATCCTTCACCTCACCATGCATTTCATCTGGCTCAAAATAGTCCTCTTAATCGTAGAAGGCATAATTGTATATAGGGCCTTCACAGGCCGGTTCAAGGCTACATTAATGAATTCACTGAGACAGGCTGTTTGCCAAATGGCACCCTATTCATTATATAGAGTGCTACCTCTGACCAGGTTCCATAAGACTCTGGTCAATAGTAGTGCACTACACTCTTAGAAAAAAAAGGGTTCCAAAAGGTTTCTTCAGTTGTCCACATTGGAGAACCATTTTTGGTTCCAGGTAGAACCAGTTTTGGTTCCAGGTAGAACCCTTTTGGTTTCCATGTAGAACCTTCTATAGAAAGGGGAACAAAAAGGGTTCTTCAAGGGTTCTCTTACAGGGACAGCTGAAGAACCCTTTTAGTTTCTAGATAGCACCTTTTTTTCTAAGTGTGTATAGTATATGGTGAATATGGTATCGTTTTAGCTGCAGCCGGTGTCTACCAGGCTACATTAGTTAGTTCAAAGCAAATACCATTGTATTGGTTGCATACACGTGTTTAGCAGATGTTATTACAGGTGTAGCAAAATGCTTGTGTTCCTAGCTCCAACAGTGCAGTAATATCTAACAATTTACAACAATACACACAAATCTAAAAGTAAAACAATGGAATTAAGAAATATAGAAATATTAGGACGAACTATGTCAGAGTCTGAAGTATAAATATACACTATCGTTCAAAAGTTTGGGGTCACTTAGAAATGCTCTTGTTTTCCATGAAAACATACATGAAATTAGTTGCAAAATGAATAGTAAATATAGTCAAGACGTTGGCAAGGTTATAAATAATGATTTTTAATTGAAATAATAATTGTATTCTTCAAACTTTGCTTTCATCAAAGAATCATCCATTTGCAGCAATTACAGCCCTGCAGACCTTTGGCATTCTAGTTGTCAATTTGTTGAGGTAATCTGAAGATATTTCACCCCATGCTTCCTGAAGCACCTCCCACAAGTTGGATTGGCTTCATGGGCATTTCTTACGTACCATACTGTCACGACTTCCGCAGAAGTCTGCTCCTCTCCTTGTTCGGGCGGCATTCGGTGGTCAACATCACCGGCTTTCTAGCCATCGCCGCTCCATTTTTCATTGTTACATTTTTTTTGTCTTGTTCCCTGCACACCTAGTTTACATTCCCAATCACACTGCAGGTATTTATTCCTCTGTTCCCCCGCATGTCTTTGTGTGAAATTGTTTCGTGTTACGTGTTTGAGGTTACGCGCCAGGCTGGTGTTTATGATCCGTGTTATTGCTCGTAGTATGTTTATTTGATATCATTAGCTTTTGTGACTGTGTTTTGCGCTCTGCACTTTTGCTATTGTGGCTGGAGGTTTTGACGCAGTTGCGTCCGTCTGCTGTTTTCTCCTGCCTCAATAAAGTGTGTGCCTCTTCACAACTCTCTGCTCTCCTGCACCTGACTTCGCTACCAGTACGCACCCAACACCTTGACACATACGGTCAAGCTGTTCCCACAGCAGCTCAATATGGTTGAGATCTGGTGACTGTTCTGGCCACTTCTGTGTCGAGTGTCTGCTCTTTTGCCCATCTTAATCTTTTCTTTTTATAGGCCAGTCTGAGATATGGCTTTTTCTTTGCAACTTTGCCTAGAAAGCCAGCATCCCGGAGTCGCCTCTTCACTGTTGACGTTGGGACTGGTGTTTTGCGGGTACTATTTAATGAAGCTGCCAGTTGAGGACTTGTGAGGCTTCTGTTTGTCAAACTAGACACTCTAATGTACTTGTCCTCTTGCTCAGTTGTGCACCGGGCCTCCCACTCCTCTTTCTATTCTGGTTAGAGACAGTTTGTTCTGTTCTGTGAAGGGAGTAGTACACAGCGTTGTACGAGATCTTCAGTTTCTTGGCAATTTCTCGCATGGAATAGCCTTCATTTCTCAGAACAAGAATAGACTGATGAGTTTCGGAAGAAAGTTCTTTGTTTCTGACCATTTTGAGCCTCGAATCGAACCCACAAATGCTGATGCTCCAGATACTCAACTAATCTAAAGAAGGCCAGTTTTATTGCTTCTTTAATCAGGACAACAGTTTTCAGCTGTGCTAACATAATTGCAAAAGGGTTTTCTAATGATCAATTAGCCTTTTAAAATTATAAACTTGGACTAGCTAACACAACGTGCCATGGGAACACAGGAGTGATGGTTGCCGATAATGGGCCTCTGTACGCCTATGTAGATATGCCATAAAAAAATCAACAAAAGTAATTTACAACATTAACAATGTCTACACTGTATTTCTGATAAATTTGATGTTATTTTAAAAACAAGGACATTTCTAAGTGAGACCAAACTTTTGAATGGTAGTGTATATATACATACACTGAACAAAAATATAAATGCAACATGTCAAGTGTTGGTCCTATGTTTCATTGAGCTGAAATACAAAATTCAAAAGGCACTCGCACATCTGAGCAATCTTTTTGCAGGTGCATGGCAACAGTTGAAACAGGATGAAGGAAAAAGGAAACCGCACACTGCTCTTGATAGTATCACTGATATTTAATAATCTTACGTATCGGCCTCACGGCCTTCGTCAGAGCTTTTGTGAATTTTCTGAAATCAGCACCCCTATGTAGACCTAGCCCCACCCACATCCGTTCCACGCATGGAAAGGGGTTGGAGACAAAGGAAAAATAAGTAAGTGCTACCAAACATAACAATATACATTTCACAAACACTACAAAAGTGTATAAATAAGACGCATTGAATACGTCCATAAAACCACAATGAGGACATAGCAAGTTTTCATTAATCATTGGGTACATCGTACGAAAAACATCAGTAATCTTAAATAGGCACATAATTCATGTTCAAATTCACAACATAACATACATAGCCATTTCATCATTAAGTTCTTTAGGAAATAATGTCTGGAGGGTGAAAATCCCAAAACATTCTCTTTTACTCAGAGTATTATTAATATCACCTCCCCTATCTGACTTTCTCTATGCCACAAAATCTAAAGGTAGAAATGTCATGTTTTAGGTCATTAAAATGTACTGCAACTGGATAATCCCTGTTGTTTCGCCTGATTTAACTTTTCTGTTCACTAATTCTCTGTTTGAGAGAGCGGGAGGTCTTACCGACGTAGCAGAGCCCAAATGGACATTTAATAATGTAAATAACATGGGTGGTGGTACACGTAATGATATAATTTATTTGAAACCGTTTTCCTGTTTGGGGGTGGCAGAAATATTCACACTTAATCATATTGTTACACTTTGCACATCCTCTGCATTTATAGCTACCATTTGGTAGAGGGCGTAAAAGAGCCTGGCTGATTTTCTTTTGTGGCTGGATGTTTCCATGAACCAATTTATCGTGTAAATTGCGACCTCTCCTATACACAATCAGTGGTGGATGTTTAAATTTGACTGGCAAAGCTGGGTCCGGTGATAAAATATGCCAGTGTTTCTTGACCACACCTCCCACTTTTCGCGAGTTCTTGACCACACCTCCCACTTTTCGCGAGTTCATAGTATATGTGGTTGTGAACATTACAGAGTGTTCTTTGGCTTTAGCGGGTCTTTTTTGTAACAATTCATCTCGTGTTTTTCCTCATGCCAAATTAAGAGCTTCATCCACACATTGTGGCGAATAGCCTCTTCTTAGAAACCTAATGCGCATCTCCTCTGCTTTTTCTAGATAATCCTCTGTGGAGTGGCAAATACGGCGCAGTCTGAAAAACTGGCTTCTTGGAAGTCCTCTTTTTAATGGCTCAGGATGGAAGCTGTCCCCCTGTGATAGAGTATTTCTGTCCGTTTCTTTTCTATACAGAGTTGTAACCAGGGTTCCATTTGATGTCTCAATCCACATATCGAGGTAATGAACGTGTTGTGTCACATTCAATAGTGACTTTGAGATTGGGATCCATGTCATTGAGTAGTGCCATAAAATCTGACAGCTCTTGTTCAGTTCCTTCCTATATGCAAAAAATGTCGTCAATATATCGATACCACTTCAGGATTTTAATTCAAAAATGGGTTTTCGTTTTCATTATTGACAAAACGTTCTTCAAATAGACCCACATAAAGGTTAGCATAGCTCGCAGCGAATGTGGAGCCCATCGATGTTCCATTCGTTTGGAGGTAGTATTCATCATCAAACCTGAAATAGTTATACTTCAAAACATATTCAGCCAGCTCTAGAATAAAGTTTGTTGGTGGATATTCATTAGTATCTCTGTCTCCCAAATAGTGAGCTAGTGCTGCCAGCCCCTCCACATGGGGAATGCTGGTATATAGACTCTCCACATTTAATGTGACCAGAATACAGTCTTCTTTTAAAGCCGTTATTGGTGAGATCTTGTTTATGAAGTCTATAGAGTCTTTTACATATGACGGCAATGCTTGCACATGGGTTTTAATAAAAGAGTCTACAAAGTTCGACAATGGCTCTAGCATTGAGCCTATTCCTGCAACCACTGGTCTGCCTGGATAATTGCCTTGTTGTGTTTTAGGTTTGTGTAATTTCGGTAAAATGTACAGACATGGACTTTTGGCACATTTACATCAAAGATATTCATATTCAGGTTTTGAGATAAGGTGGTTTAATAGGGCTTGCTCCAGATTAGAGCATATATCCCTTTGGAACACCTGTGTGGGATCAACACTCAGTTTTCTATAGAAACGTTCATTACTGAGTTGTCTCCGAATTTCTTCTTTATATTTTTCATAGTCTAAAACAACCACAGCACCGCCCCTTGTCTGCAGGTTTAATAACCAAAGATGAATCTTTCATTAATTCATTAAGTGCCTGTTCTTCTGTTCTAGTGAGATTTTTCTGAATGTTGTTTGTTTGTCTCGTATACACTGACATGGCTTCTTGTTCGACTAACCTACAACAGGTATTAATTAAGGAGTTGTTAACCATGGGACAGAATTTGCTTTTGGGCTTAAAATGGGTACCAGTTCGTTGATGTGTTTCTAGGCCCGAAACAGTGTTTTGTGAAAACACATGCTTAAGTTTAATCTTGCGAAATAATTTAAAAAGATCTACTTTCGTATCGAATGGTTTATCTGTACATGTAGGTACAAAAGAGAGGCCCTTAGATAAGACTGAGACTTGAGCGTCAGTAAGGTCTTTTTGGAGTGGTTAATTACCGCGTCCTGCTGTAGCTCCGTGTCCACGGCCTGTGATCCTGGTCTCCTCTTCGACCACTTGCCTCTCCTACATCGTTTATTTTCTTTCGTGGAGCCTTGTGTTGCTTCCGGGCTAGAAAAACCAACTCTGTGCCATGTTAGCTGGAGTCACTGTCTGTAGGGAATTCGCTCTCGGTGGATGCCTCTGTGTCCAAGTTTCCATGTCCTCCCGCTGCTGCGTATCTGCGTCCCCCGATCAGTGGTGCGTCCCTACGTCGGCCTCTCCGTGCTCCTGTCCTTGGGCCTCTCCATGCGTACACCTGGTTAACCTCTATGGGCTAGGCGGGACGAATTCGTCCCACCTACGTAACAGCCACTTGAAGCCTGTGGCGCGATTTTCAAAACCTTAAAAATCCTATTACTTCAATTTCTCAAACATATGACTATTTTACAGCTATTTAAAGACAAGACTCTCGTTAATCTAACCACACTGTCCGATTTCAAAAAGTCTTTACGACGAAAGCAAAACATTAGATTATGTCAGCAGAGTACCAAGCCAGAAATAATCAGACACCCATTTTTCAAGCTAGCATATAATGTCACAAAAACCCAGAAGACAGCTAAATGCAACACTAACCTTTGATGATCTTCATCAGATGACAACCCTAGGACATTATGTTATACAATACATGCATGTTTTGTTCAATCAAGTTCATATTTATATCAAAAACCAGCTTTTTACATTAGCATGTGACGTTCAGAACTAGCATAACCCCCGCAAACTTCCGGGGAATTCGCTAACATTTTACTAAATTACTCACGATAAACGTTCACAAAAAGCATAACAATTATTTTAAGAATTATAGATACAGACCTCCTCTATGCACTCGATATGTCCGATTTTAAAATAGCTTTTTGGTGAAAGCACATTTTGCAATATTCTAAGTACATAGCCCAGGCATCACGGGCTAGCTATTTAGACACCCGGCAAGTTTAGCACTCACCATAATCATATTTACTATTATAAAAGTTTGATTACCTTTTGTTGTCTTCGTCAGAATGCACTCCCAGGACTGCTACTTCAATAACAAATGTTGGTTTGGTCCAAAATAATCCATCGTTATATCCGAATAGCGGCGTTTTGTTCGTGCGTTCCAGACACTATCCGAAATGGTAAAGAAGGGTCGCGCGCATGGCGCAATTCGTGACAAAAAAATTCTAAATATTCCATTACCGTACTTCGAAGCATGTCAACCGCTGTTTAAAATCAATTTTTATGCCATTTTTCTCGTAGAAAAGCGATAATATTCCGACCGGGAATCTCCCTTTCGGCAAACAGAGGAAAAAAATCACAAAGACGGGGGCGGTCAGGTCATGCGCCTAAGCCCAGATTCCCTTGATCGGCCACTTGAGAAAGGCGATAATGTGTTTCAGCCTGGGGCTGGGATGACGACATTCAGGTTTTTCCCGGGCTCTGAGCGCCTATGGACGACGTAGGGAGTGTCACGTTAGAGCAGAGATCCTTAGTAAAAGATAGAGATGGCAAAGAAGTTCCAGAAATGGTCAGACAGGCCACTTCCTGTAAAGGAATCTCTCAGGTTTTGACCTGCCATTTGAGTTCTGTTATACTCACAGACACCATTCAAACAGTTTTAGAAACTTTAGGGTGTTTTCTATCCATATGTAATAAGTATATGCATATTCTAGTTACTGGGTAGGAGTGGTAACCAGATTAAATCGGGTACGTTTTTTATCCAGCCGTGTCAATACTGCCCCCTAGCCCTAACAGGTTAAGCTGGTAGTCCTCTGTGTCTGGCTGATATTTCTTGATCTTTGTTGCTTGTAGAAAGTCTCTGTATTTCCCAATGGACTGGTTGATCGTGTCGTCTATGGCTGTAAAATTAGGGCCTAGAATCTCCTTCATTACAACCTCATGTTCGCTAATCTTAAAACCTGTTGGGGCTAGGGGGCAGTATTGAAAACGTACCCAATTTGAACAGGTTACTACTCTGACCCAGAAACTAGAATATGCATATTATTAGTAGATTTGGATAGAAAACACTCTGAAGTTTCTAAAACTGTTTGAATGGTGCCTGTAAGTATAACAGAACTCATATGGCAGGCAAAAACCTGAGAAAAATACAAGCAGGAAATGAAAATCTTGTGGCTGTACTATTTTCAAGTCATTGCCAATGGAACACACAGTGACAAAGGATTCATTTTGCACTTCCTAAGGCTTCCACTAGATGTCAACCGTCTTTAGAAAGTTGTTTGAGGCATCTATGATGAACAGAGACCGAATGAGAAGGCTGGGAAGTTGGTAACCCAGGGAATGACATCACCTCATTGGCGCGCGTTCATGTGAGATGGGACCTGTGTTCCAAAACGTTTTTTCAAGACACAGGAATGGTCCGGTTGAAATATTACTGAAGTTTCACGTTAAAATGGCCCTAAAGATTGATGCTATACAACGTTTGACATGTTTGAACGAACGTAAATAGATTTTTTTTTAACTTTTCGTCATCACATTTTTGGCGCGCTTCCTACATTCGGAGTAGCTGAACTGAACGCGCGAACAACAAGGAGTTATTTGGACATAAATTATGAACTTTATCGAACAAAACAACATTTTTTGTGGACCTGGGAATCCCTGGAAGTGCCTTCTGATGAAGATTATTAAAGGTAAGTAAATATTTCTAATGCTATTTATGCATTTAGATTACTCCAAAATGGCGGCTATCGTTATTGCGTAGTATATTTTTCTGAGCACAGTACTCAGATTATTGCAAAGTGTGCGTTCCCAGTAAAGTTATTTTGAAATCTGTCAATGCGGTTTCATTCAGGAGATGTTAGTCTATAATTCTTTGAATAACAGTTTAATATTTTATCAACGTTTATAATGAGTATTTTTGTAAATTGTAGTACTGATTCACCGGCAGTTTTGGGGGAAATACATTTTCTGAACGTCACCAGCCGATGTAAAATGACGTTTTGGGATATAAATATGAACTTGATAGAACAAAAAATGCATGTATTGTCTAACATAATGTCCTAGGAGTGTCATCTGATGAAGATTATCAAAGGTTAGTGCATCATTTTAGCTGGTTTTCTGCTTTTGGTGATGCCTGTCCTTGCATTGAAAATGGCTGTGTAATTTTTTTGTCTATGTACTGTCCTTTTTGAAATCGGACAACGTGGTTGGATTAAGGAGATGTTTATCTATAAAATGGTGTAAAATAGTTATATGTTTGAGAAATTTGAATGATGACATTTTGTTGTTTTCGAATTTGGCGCTCTGATTTTTCACTGGCTGTTGAATAGTGTGAACCGTGGATGGGACGCTTGCGTCCCACGTAGCCCATAGAAGTTAACTTCAACTTCTTTTTCTTCCTTCGACACATGTTCAACGATTAACAGCATTAAATCTAGTGAACATTTATTGAGTATTTCACCCCATTGATGAACGAATGTTTTGTCGTTTTTCCCTATTGTAGGCTCCTTCTGTATTCTCAGTCCTCTTGGAATGCACTTGTTGCGCCAGTACTCGCTAAGAGTGGTGCCATGCAGGAACAAACGAGTTTCTTTCTCTCGACGTCTCTGGAGTTGGATTTTGAGTTTGACAGTCGAGTGCTGAACTGGGTTGTCCATGTTGGAGGTAGGGAAAAGAATCTTATCGGCGTCTTCTTGTGTGATTGAAAGGGTACTCGCACAATGCTTAGTAAGTGAGTTGATCTCTCGTAGTGAATCCATTGTATATTTGGTACGTCTTTAGCTTTTTGTGTATACTTACAAGATTTCAGAGTGCAGAGTGAAAAACAGTAATACAAAATTCAAAAGGCACTCGCACATCTGAGCAATCTTTTTGCAGGTGCATGGCAACAGTTGAAACAGGATGAAGGAAAAAGGAAACCGCACACTGCTCTTGATAGTATCACACTACAAAAGTGTGTAAATAAGACGCATTAAACACGTCCATAAAACCACAATGAGGACATAGCAAGTTTTCATTAATCATTGGGTACATCGTACGAAAAACATCAGAGTAATCTTAAATAGGCACATAATTCATGTTCAAATTCACAACATAACATACATAGGCATTTCATCATTAAGTCTAAAAATCTAAAGGTAGAAATGTCATGTTTTAGGTCATTAAAATGTACTGCGACTGGATAATCCCTGTCGTTTCGCCTGATTGAACATTTTAATGACCTAAAACATGACATTTCTACCTTTAGATTTTGTGGCATAGAGAAAGTCAAGATATCAGACAGGGGAGGTGATATTAATAATACTCTGAGCAAAAGAGAATGTTTTTGGATTTTCACCCTCCAGACATTATTTCCCAAAGAACTTAATGATGAAATTCCTATGTATGTTATGTTGTGAATTTGAACATGAATTATGTGCCTATTTAAGATTACTCTGATGTTTTTCGTACCATGTACCCAATGATTAATGAAAACTTGCTATGTCCTCATTGTGGTTTTATGGACGTGTTTAATGTGTCTTATTTATACACTTTTGTAGTGTTTGTGAAATGCATGTTGTTATGTTTGGTAGCACTTATTTATTTTTCCTTTGCCTCCAACCCCTTTCCATGCGTGGAACGGATGTGGGTGGGGCTAGGTCTAGATAGGGGTGCTGATTTCAGAAAATTCACAAAAGCTCTGACGAAGGCCATGAGGCCGATACGTAAGCTTATTAAATATGAGTGATACTATCAAGAGAAGTGTGCGGTTTCCTTTTTCCTTCATTGAGCTGAAATAAAAGATCCCAGACATTTTCTATAAACACCAAAAAGTTCTCTCAGGTTTTGTGCACAAATTAGTTTACATCCCTGTTAGTGAGCATTTCTCCTTTGGCAAGATAATCCATCCACCTGACAGGTGTGGTATATCGAGAAGCTGATTAACCTGTCTGGGCTAGGGGGCAGTATTTTCACGGCCGGATGAAAAACATACCCAATTTAAACAGGTTACTACTCTGACCCAGAAACTAGAATATGCATATAATTAGTTGATTTGGATAGAAAACACTCTGAAGTTTCTAAAACTGTTTGAATGGTGTCTGTGAGTATAACAGAACTCATATGGCAGGCAAAAACCTGAGAAAAAGTCAACCAGGAAGTGGAGGATCTGAGAATTGTAGTTCTTCTTTCTAGTCCCTTTCGAAACTACAGTATCCGTGGGGTTACGTTGCACTTCCAAAGGCTTCCATTGGCTGTCTAAAGCCTTCAAAAAATGGTTGGAGCATTCTCCTGTCACCGGGCAGATAATAGGAGCTCAGTTTCTGAGTGGACTGCCTGGCAACAAAGGGATTAGATATGCGCGGTCACGCGAGCGCACCTTTCCTTCTTTTTCTTCTTGAATGAATATGCTATTGTCCGGTTGGAATATTATCGCAATTTTACATTAAAAATACCATAAAGATTGATTTTAAACAGCGTTTGACATGCTTCTAAGTACGGTAATGGAACATTTTGACTTTTCGTCTCTGGTTCTGCGCTCGCGCGTTATGCCTTTGGATAAGTGATCTGTACGCTTGAACAAAACGGAGGTATTTGTACATAAATATGGATTATTTCGAACAAAGACAACATTTCTTGTGGAACTAGCAGTCCTGGGAGTGCATTCTGACGAAGATCAGCAAAGGTAAGAGAATATTTCTAATACTAATTCTGAGTTTAGGTTGCCCCGAACTTGGCGGGTGTCTGTATAGCTCTCTGTGATGGCTGAGCTATGTACTCAGAATATTGAAAAATGTGCTTTCTCCGTAAAGCTATTTTAAAATCTGACAAAGCGGTTGCATCCAGGAGTAGTCCAGCTATAATTCTTTAAATAATTGTTAAATATTTTGTCAACGTTTATGATGAGTATTTTTGTAAATTGATGTGCACATTCACCGGAGGGTTTTGGTGGGAATACATTTTCTGAACATCACGCGCCAATGTAAAATGCAGTTTTTTAACTTTATCTTACAAAACATACATGTATTGTGTAACATAATGTCCTAGGAGTGTCATCTGATGAAGATCGTCAAAGGTTAGTGCTTCATTTAGCTGTGTTTTGGGTTTTATTGACACATGTCCTTGCTTGGAAAATGGCTGTGTGATTATTTTTGTCTATGTACTCGCCTAACATAATCTAATGTTTTGCTTTCGCTGTAAAGCCTTTTTGAAATTGGACAATGTGGTTACATCAAGGAGAAGTGTATCTTTAAAATGGTGTAAAATATTTGTATGTTTGAGAAAGTTGAATTATGACATTTTTTTGTTTTTGAATTTGCTGCCCTGATATTTCACTGGCTGTGTCCCGCAGGTGGGACGCTAGCCACGTAGCCAATAGAAGTTAAACAGCATGATCATTACACAGGTGCACCTTGTGCCAGGGACAATAAAAGGCCACTCTAAAATGTGCAGTTTTGTCACACATCACAATGCCACAGACGTCTCAAGTTTTGAAGGAGCGTGCAATTGAAATGCTGACTGCAGGAATGTCCACCAGAGCTGTTGCCAGAGAATAGACCCCTTTCCAGTACACAACACACTGACGTCACACAGAAATGCGTGCTACTCTTGGCGGCAGTAAGAAAGCCACCGCCATCTGCGACCATTCAACATAACCTAGATTTACATTTTTATTACTTCTAAACAAAATAACTTTTTTTGCAGTCTCATACGCTTACAATTATGTTTTTATTCTTGCTTGAACAGTCGCTAAGATTATATTTGGTTGTGATCTTTGCAAAATAATTATTTTGGATGCAGCAGTTGTTAGCTAGAAGGCTAACGCTCATTGATATGGGCTGTAGCAAAAGCTAGCCAAAGAGACATTTCACTGGTTGAAGTTGATTTGTTTTTTAAGTACAATGCAGTTGATTTGTGATGATGACACAAACATTATATTACGCAGGACATTTATACAAGCCTTAAAATCCAATTCTAATCCAAAGTAGTGTGAAATGCACTCATAACCAACATGTAAATAAAGTTTTTTGCAGGTTCTTTAAGAACTCCCGTGTTCTGCCACCAACTTGCAAGCCTTGTGCGGCAATGTTTGCAAACATAGAAAGGGGTCTATTGAATGTTAATTTCTCTACCATAAGTCGCCTCCAACGTCTTTTTAGTAGTATGTCCAACCGACCTCACAACCGCAGACCACGTGTATGGCTGTCACACCAGCCTTCACTTTGGCTCCCCTCCTGCCCAGCTCAGGCGTTCGGCGTCGCTAGCCTTCCAGCTGCTGCCAAACCTGCTGCTAGCAAACGCCCTCACTCATCAATCCCGGACTTGTCTCGTCATCATTACACACACCTGGTTCCAATCCCCACTCTATCACTGTATATATGCTCCCTCTGTCATTTGTCTTTGTCAGTCATTGTAAATGTTGCTTGTTTTCCTGAGAGGAATCTCTCCTACTATTTCCTGAGTACTTTATTATTTAGCACTTTTGGTTTGTCCCACTATATATGTAGTGTTTTAATAAATTCAATAGCTTTAAACCTGCGATTGCCTCCTGCCTACTCCTCTCTACACTTGTGACAGAATGACCGACCCAAGAGAACAGGAAGCAGCAGGACATTCCAAACTCTCCGCTATAGAAGCGACTCGTGCCTGGACTACCTCTGGACTGCCATGGACAAGGTGCTCTGGACCGTACGCCAGCTACAGGCTACACCACCAACTTCCCAGCTCCCCGCGGTCGTTCCAGCCACCCCACCACCATCTACATCACCTGGTCCGATCAGCAACGTCCACCTACCCCTCCCGAAGTGGTTTGACGGCACCCCAGCTCATTGTATGGGGTTTCTCCTGCACTGTGACCTCCATCTTGCCCGTCATGCCAGCACGGCCTCTGAGAGGGGCCTTGGTGATCTCGGTGCTGACAGGCCGGGCTCTGGAGTGAGCACAAGCAATCTGGGAGAGGGACGGTCCGGAAGTGCAGTCCTATGAGTGTTTCAACCAACTCTTCCGTGCCTTTTTTGACCATCCTACAGAGGGCTGAGAGGGAGGTGAGCGTCTCCTCCGTCTACGCCAGGGGTCCAGGACAGCATCTGAGAATGCTTGGTGGCTGCATCCACGGTGGCTGCGTCCACTGGATGGAACAACCAGGTCCTGTTGACGGTTTTCTGCAGCGGGCTACAGGCGAACATACAGACCAAGCTGGCCTGTTGCGATGAGGACCAAGCTGGACCAGCTTATTATCCAGGCGGTTGGCCATGACAATCTCCTGCATGCCCGTCGTCGCCCATAATGGGGGTTCGGGTCTCTCCCAGGAACCTCCAGTGAGACTGAGTCCATGGAGGTGGGCAAGACGCACCTTCCCCAAGAGGAACGTCAACGCCGCCGTCAACAGGGTCTCTGCTCCTACTGCGGGGAGTCGGTTCCACCCCTGAAACACCTGTCCCAGAAGGAAAACCAGGCGAGGAAGCGACAGGCCGAGGAGCGCTCCTGCACCTTCCCAGGTAGGCATGGATGTGCATTGCTCCTCTCTGTCCACCCAGCCCGTTCTCCTTCCTGTCACCTTCCTGGACTCTCCTGGCCCCCCACTGAGTCCTGCCCTAGTGGACTCAGGTTCTGCAGGCAATTTCCTAAACCGGTCAGTGGCCTTATCATTACGCAGTCCTCTAGTCACTTTACAACCCCCTATCCCAGTTCATGCCCAAGACAACCATCCCATAGGAAGCGGACTGGTGTGCCAGACCACGATTCCCATTTCCCTCATAGTTGCTTACAACCACCATGAACGCATCACTTTCCTCATCTTAGACTCTCCTGCACACCCCATATTTTTAGGTTATCCCTGTTTACAGTTGAACAGGGTATCGTGGACAGAGAGGAGGTTGTTGGGTTGGTCGCAGCAGTGTCAGGGGAGGTGTCTATCTGTGCCACCTCCATGGAAAGCCCGGACCAGGCCACCCACGTCCCTATCCTGGAGGAATACAGAGACCTACAGGGGGCGTTTTTTTTTACTATTTCCTGAGTACTTTATTATTTTGCACTTTGGGTTTCATCCCGTTATTTATATGGTGCTTTAATAAATTCAGTAGTTCTAAACCTGTGACTGCCTCCTGCCTACTCCTCTCTACACTTGTGACAATGGCATCGTGTGGGTGAGCGGTTTGCTGATGTCAACGTCGTGAACAGAGTGCCCCATGGTAGTGGTGGAGTTATGGTATTGGCAGGTATAAGCTACGGACAACAAACAGAATTGCATTTTATCGATGGCAATTTGAATGCACAGAGATACCGTGACGAGATACTGAGGCCCATTGTTGTACAATTCATCTGCTGCCATCACCTCATGTTTCAGCATGATAATGCACGACCCGATGTTGCAAGGATCTGTACACAATTCCTGGAAGCTGAAAATGGCCTTGAGTAGAATAAAGTATATACATATGAAATTGGTAAAACTGTATCTAACCATTATTAAAGTGACCAGTGTTCCATGTCTATACACATAGGGAAGCAGCCCCTAAGGTTCTGGGTTGAGTAACCGGGTGGTAGCCGGCTAGCAACAGTGACTAAGGTTCAGGGCGGGGTACTGGGTGGAGGCGGGCTAGTGATGGCTATTTAACAGTCTGATGGCCTTGAGATAGAAGCTGTTTTTCAGTCTCTCGGTCCCAGCTTTGATACACCTGTACTGACCTCGCCTTCTGGATGATAGCAGGGTGAACAGGCCATGGCTCGGGTGGCTGAGGTCCTTGATGATCTTCTTGGCCTTTCTGTGACCCCCGGGTGGTGTAGATGTCTTGGAGGGCAGGCAGTGTGCCTCCTGTAATGCTTTGGGCAGAACGCACTTCCCTCTGGACAGCCTAGACAGATAGGCAGTTCACAGGGACAACATTAGATTAACACAGAGAGACGGAGTGCTAGAGCTGAGAGAGTTGTAATCAGAGTGACAAACAGAGAGGTTACACAAATCAAATCAAACTTTATTTGTCACATCCGCCGAATACAAGTGTAGACCTTTCAGTGAAATGCTTCCTTACAAGCCCCTAACCATCAATGCAGTTTAAAAAAATATGGATAAGAAATAAAAGTAACAAGTAATTAAAGAGCAGCAGTAAAATAACAATAGCGAGAATATATACAGGGGGGTACCGGTACAGAGTCAATGTGCGGGGGCACCAGTTAGTTGAGGTAATACGTATATGAAGGTAGAGTTATTAAAGGGACTATGCATAGATGATAACAACAGAGAGTAGCAGCGGTGTAAAATGCAAATAGTCTGGGGAGCCATTTGATTAGGTGTTCAGGAGACTTATGGCTTGGAGGTAGAAGCTGTTTAGAAGCCTTTTGGACCTAAACTTGGTGCTCCGGTACCGCTTGCCATGTAGTAGCAGAGAAAACAGTCTATGACTAGGGTGGCTTGAGTCTTTGACTATTTTTAGGGCCTTCCTCTGACACCGCCTGGTATAGAGGTCCTGGATGGCAGGAAGCTTGGCCCGAGTGATGTACTAGGCCGTTCACACTACCCTCTGTAGTGCCTTACGGTTGGAGGCCGAGCAGTTGTCATACCAGGCAGTGATGCAACCAGTCAGGATGCTCTCGATGGTGCAGCTGTAGAACTTTTTGAGGATCTGAGGACCCATGCCAAATCTTTTCAGTCTCCTGAGGGGGAATAGGTTTTTTCGTGCCCTCTTCACAACTGTCTTGGTGTGCTTGGACCATGTTAGTTTGTTGATGATGTGGACATGATGTGGAGCTCTCAACCTGCTCAACTGCAGCCCCATCGATGAGAATGGTGGCGTGCTCGGTCCTCTTTTTCCCGTAGTCCACAATCCTCTCATTTGTCTTGATCACGTTGAGGGAGAGGTTGTTGTCCTGGAACCACACGGCCAGGTCTCTGACCTCCTTCCTATAGGCTGTCTCGTCGTTGTCGGTGATCAGGCCTACCACTGTTTCGTCATCGGCGAACTTAAGGATGGTGTTGGCGTCATGCCTGGCCGTGAAGACATGAGTGATAAGGGAGTACAGGAGGGGACTGAGCAGGCACCCCTGAGGGGCCCCAGTGTTGAGGATCAGCGAGGTGAATGTGTTGTTGCCTACTCTTACCACCTGGGGGCGGCCCCTCAGGAAGTCCAGGATCCAGTTGCAGAGGGAGGTGTTCAGTCCCAGGGTCCTTAGCTTACTGATGAGCTTTGAGGGCACGATGGTGTTGAATGCTGAGCTGTAGTCAATGAATAGCATTCTCACATAGGTGTTCCTTTTGTCCAGGTGCGAAAGGGCAGTGTGGAGTGCAATAGAGATTGCATCATCTGTGGATCTGTTGGGGCGGTATTCAAATTGGAGTGGGTCTAGGGTTTCTGTGATGATGGTGTTGATGTGAGCCATGACCAGCCTTTCAAAGCACTTCATTGCTGCAGACGTGAGTGCTACGGGTCGGTAGTCATTTAGGCAGGTTACCTTAGTGTTATTGGGCACAGGGACAATGGTGGTCTGCTTGAAACATGTTGGTATTACAGACTCAGACAGGGAGAGGTTGAAAATGTCAGTGAAGACACTTCCTAGTTGGTCAGCGCATGCTAGCAGTACATGTCCTGGTAATCCATATGGCACTGCGGCTTTGTGAATGTTGACCTGTTCGAAGGTCTTGCTCACATCGGCTACCGAGAGCATTATCACACAGTCATCCAGAACAGCTGGTGCTCTCGTGCATGCTTGTGTTGCTTGCCTCGAAGCGAGCATAAATGCATTTAGCTCATCTGGTAGGCTCGCGTCACTGGGCAGCTCGCATCTGGGTTTCCCTTTGTACTCCGCCGGTGTAGTAGGATTCAATCTTAATCCTGTATTGACGCTTTGCTTGTTTGATGGATCGTCTGAGGGCATAACGGGATATCTTATAGGCATCGGATTAGTGTCCAGCTCCTTGAAAGCGGCAGCTCTAGCCTTTAGCTTGATTCAGATGTTGCCTGTAATCCATGGCTTCTGGTTGGGATATGTACGTACAGTCACTGTGGTGACGACTTAGCCAATGCACTTATTGATGAAGCCGCTGACTGAGGTGGTATACTCATCAATGCCATCGGATGAATCCCGAAACATATTCCAGTCTGTGCTAGCAAAACAGTCCTGTAGCGTAGCATCTGCGTCATCTGACCCCTTCCATACTGAGCGAGTCACTAGTACTTCCTGCTTTAGTTTTTACTTGTAAGCTGGAATCAGGAGGATAGAATTATGGTCAGATTTGCCAAATGGAGGGAGAGGGAGAGCTTTGTATGCATCTCTGTGTGTGGAGTAAAGGTGGTCTAGAGTTTTTTTCCCTCTGGTTGCACATGTGACATGCTGGTAAAAATTTGGTAAAACTGATTTAAGTTTGCCTGCATTAAAGTCCCCGGCCACTAGGAGTGCCGCTTCTGGGTGAGCATTTTCTTGTTTGCTTATGGCCTTATAGTGTTGGTTGAGTGCGATCTTAGTGCCAGCACTGGTCTGTGGTGGTAAATGGACGGCTACAAATAATATAGATGAGAACATACTGTACTCATCCACACATAGACACACACACAAACATACATGCATGCTACATACACATCACAGCTGCAGCTATGTGATTCTTATTTTGATTGCTAAATACGGCAAAGCCCTATCCTTGTTTGCTCCTTGGCTCAGGCGGCCAAGTGGACACAAGGCAGTTTGGCTCCTCTCAGTCACAAAGAGGAATAACTTCGCAGCTGTTTCTGATAAATGAACAATGCCATGCTGGTGAGCATTTTCTTGTTTGCTTATGGCCTTCTGAAAAGAAACTTAGGCTGAAAAGAGTGGGCAGTTCATATTTGTTACTTTAAGCCCTAATAAATGAATATCATACCTTGACTAAAACAATGATTGATTGACTTAAATCGTTGTGCAACATTGTGGGTAAGCTCTGGCCATCGTCCTTCAGCTCCAAAAAGGGTAATTCTACTGGTGTGGACGTGGTAACACTGCCCCCCACCCCACCCCACCTTCCGCAATACACGTGTAGATATTGAATTATAAATTGTGCTTTCCTGTATTATACTCATTGCTAAAATCTTAATTGAATTCTACTGCCATTAACTTTGTTCTTGTTCTTATCTTTTCTTATTTTGTATCATTGTTGCATTGTTGAGAAGGAACCTGCAAGTAAGAATTTTGTTGGATGGTGTATACCATGTGTATCCCGTACATAGGACTCAAACAACTTGAAATGTGAAACTAGATCAATGCACAGTCTTTAAAGCCAACAGGGAGAGTGTGTGTGTGGGTGCGTGTGGGTGCGTGTGTGTGCGTGTGTGTGCACGTGTGTGTGTGTGTGTGTGTTATGTAACCATAAGCGAACAGCCAAGCATACTAGAGAGTTGGTACTGAGTGCAATTAAAAGTTTCATGCTTGAGAGCAGAATAGATGTGACAGAACAAACAATTATCAACAGGTGTAACCATTGACTTGCTGCCATATTCAAATAATTAATTTCAAATTAGCTCTACTCTCACATCTCCCAGCCCTGGTGCCTCAAACAAAACACACAAACACACATTCTCACACTCAAAGAGCCAGCACAACACGAGGCCATGGTCGAAGGAGAGAGGGGGAGTGATCGATTGTGGGAAGATTTCCTCTGTGGCTAAGGAGGTGTGTGTGTGTGTGTGTGTGTGTGTGTGTGTGTGTGTGTGTGTGTGTGTGTGTGTGTGTGTGTGTGTGTGTGTGTGTGTTTGACCCTGCGTGCCTGTGTGTGTGTTTAACCCAGATGTATAACGTCTGGGCAGGGGTCCTCATCTCCCAGCTGTTTTAATAGTATTAGAAGATATTATTAAAGTTACACATGCATGCATGCACACCTCACACACACGCTTACTGAACGCTGTCCCCACTCTACATTCGATTTGTCACTCTAATTGCATTGTCTACAATGGCCACACCTTTGTAACCATGGGACCAGCTCAGATGACCGGTCAGCCTATAAATAGATGGTGGAATCCAGCCAGGCTCTCTGGCCCTCTTCTGCTTGACCTGACCCTCCCTCTCCTCTCTTTCCGCATCTCTCTTCCCTCCCTAGGTTTCTCTCCGATGGGGTGCGATGGGGTTCTGACAGTAGCAGTCACGATCTTAATCAATGAGAGTATCGACGTAGCACTCATCTCTGCTGTACCCGGGGTCAATGAATTGGAACCCCACTCCCACAGAGTCCTTAGAGTGTGTGTGCTTGTGTCTGTGTATGTCCCAGGTATTAGACAGCGGTACATCACCTTGGCAGTAAACTCTGTCACCATTCAATTTTTTTCTCCATCAGAGACGATTGATTGAAATCCACTGATTTCTAATTCTCTTATTGAATTTCTGTCTACACCTAAATAATGTGTTTCAGGACAAGCTTATCCCCAGGGGAGTCCTGCCATCATAGTGTGTAGAAATCCAGTGTCATACATCTACTGTTGAAGTCGGAAGTTTCATACACTTAGGTTGGAGTCATTAAAACTCGTTTTCAACCACTCCACAAATTTCATGTTAACAAACTATAGTTTTGGCAAGTCGGTTAGGACATCTACTTTGTGCATGACACAAGTCTCATTTTTCCAACAATTGTTTACAGACAGATTATTTCACTTATAATCCACAGTATCACAATTCCAGTGGGTCAGAAGATTACATACACTAAGTTGACTGTGCCTTTAAACAGCTTGGAAAATTCCAGAAAATGATGTCATGGCTTTAGAAGCTTCTGATAGGCTAATTGACATCATTTGAGTCAATTGGAGGTGCACATGTGGATGTATTTCAAGCCTACCTTCAAACTCAGTGCCTCTTTGCTTGACATCATGGGAAAATCAAAAGAAATCAGACAAGACCTCAGAAAAAAATTTGTAGAGCTCCACAAGTCTGGTTCATCCTTGGGAGCAATTTCCAAACGCTTGCAGGTACCATGTTCATCTGTACAAACAATAGCACGAAGTATAAACACCATGGGACCACGCAGCTGTCATACCGTTCAGGAAGGAGATGCGTTCGTCTCCTAGAGATGAACGTACTTTGGTGCGAAAAGTGCAAATCAATCCCAGAACAACAGCAAAGGACCTTGTGAAGATGCTGGAGGAAACATGTACAAAAGTATCTGTATCCACAGTGAAACGAGTCCCATATCAACATAACCTGAAAGGCCGCTCAGCAAGGAAGAAGCCACTGCTCCAAAACCGCCATAAAAAAGCCAGACTACGGTTTGCAACTGCCCATGGGACAAAGATCGTACTTTTTGGAGAAATGTCCTCTGTTCTGATGATAGAAAAATAGAACTGTTTGGCCATAATGACAATCGTTATGTTTGGAGCGAAAAGGGGAGGCTTGCAAGCCGAAGAACACCATCCCAACCGTGAAACACGGGGTGGCAGCATCATGTGGTGGGGGTGCTTTGCTGTAGGAGGGACTGGTGCGCTTCACAAAATAGATGGCATCATGAGAAAGGGAAATGATGTGGATATATTGAAGCAACATCTCAAGACATCAGTCAGGAAGTTAAAGCTTGGTCGCTAATGGGTCTTCCAAATGGATAATGACCCCAACTATACTTCCAAAGTTGTGGCAAAATGGCTTAAGGACAACAAAGTCAAGGTATTGGAGTGGCCATCACAAAGCTCTGACCTCAATCCTATAGAACATTTGTGGGCAGAACTGAAAAAGTGTGTGTGAGCAAGGAGTTCTACAAACCTGACAGTTACTGTCAGGAGGAATGGGCCAAAATTCACCCAACTTATTGTGGGAAGCCTGTGGAAGGCTACCCAAAATGTTTGACCCAAGTTAAACAATTTAAAGGCAATGCTACCAAATACTAACTGAGTGTATGTAAACTTCTGTCCCACTGGGAATGTGATGAAAGAAACAAAAGCTGAAATAAATCATTATCTCTACTATTATTCTGACATTTCACATTCTTAAAATAAAGTGGTGATCATAACTGACGTAAAACGGAATTTTTACTAGGATTAAATGTCAGGAATTGTGAAAAACTGAGTTTAAATGTGTTTGGCTAAGGTGTACGTAAACCTCCGACTTCAACTGCATATTAACTGATGTCTTATTGAACAAGCAGGGGACATTTACAAAGAGTCTAGTAGGATACAGTAGCCATAATGATCAGTTTGGGGAGGCAGAATCTCTCTAGTCAACTAAGATCAGAAGGCTAGGTCGTACATTTACATGTCCTATTTCCCTACAGGTCCTGCTCTTTGATTCATCAAAGTATTCACAGGGGTTTTACAACATCTCAAGGCAAATGGAACACTGGTATTTCAATGAGCTAAATTATTTACACCTGAGGGACTCTCGTAGAAGCTGTAAGAGAGCACTGCAGTGAAAAGGGCAACTTGATCATTTTATGGAGGTGATCTGCAGTATCTGGAGACCAAGGGGAATGTACACGTACCATTTTATAAGAGGAGAATTGGCATGGTCAGACTACCAAGGGACCTCTCATTTTACAGTTTAGTGCATAGTGATGACATCTGATAAGTGCATACAAGTGCATTGCGCTAAAATAGCTCTCTGTATATTTGCGTTCTCCAGTTTGGTGTGCACCTTCAAAAGCAGCAACACTTCATTGAGTTTGTCGGGGTTGACTGTACTCTTATTATACTTAGATGTCAAAGGTGTTGGCAAACATATGTCCCTCCACTGACAGTGCCACCAGGTAAAGGGTCCCTTTAAGGCAGCCCCCTGCACTTCTCTGATTCAGAGGGGTTGGGTTAAATGCAGATGACACATTTCAGTTGAATGCATTCAGTTGTACAACTGACTAGGTATCCCCATTCCCTTACCTTTCCCTTCTAAGAGGTCAATTACACCCTCTTATACCTCTTGGGGTGGCAGGTAGCCTAGTGGTTAGGGTGTTGGACTAGTAACTGAAAGGTTGCTAGATTAAATCCCCGAGCTGACAAGGTAAAAATCTGTTCTGCCCTGAACAAGGCAGTTAACCCACTGTTCCTAGGCTGTCATTGTAAATAAGAATTTGTTCTTAACTGACTTGCCATAGTCAAATAAAGGTTAAAAAATATTTATATATAAAAAAATGTAATAATAATAATTCATCATAATCATGCTTACTCTGCCCACTCTGTTGTAAAAGCCCAAACACTTTACTTTCTACTTACAAAGCTAGCAGTCATTGATGGTTGGCTCTTACTGGTACCCCTATTCCCTATATATAGGTCCTGGTCAAAAGTAGTGCACTATTAAGCCAATAGTGTGCCATTTGGGACACAAAGTCTGTGACTCCCTCACTTCCCTCCTCAGTCAGGAGTAGTGTGAAGAGAGCAGATGGTTTGTCCATCCACTGAGCATCTGTACTGACCTCATCGGAAAAGATCTTCCTAACTCATTCTTTGTGTTATTATGAATGCCTTGCATTTACATTACATTTACATTTTTACATTTTTGCCCATTTTTGCCTTGGCCCATTGGAAGCCACCCATAGTCAATTGTAATAGCACAAGAAGAAAAACAACTAAATGAGAAGCATTAATTACTGAGCTGTCATCGTTGGTCCTCCTGTCTTGCCAGAGTGGGAACGCATTATTAGTTTACGGCGGCACCCCTACTACAGGTTATTTCTTGAAGCGTAACTTTGGCTCTAAAGTGATTTGTTATTTATGACTCAATGCAGCGTTGCTTTGTAGGAAACTCCGATGTCTCAGACAGCTCTCCAAAAGGAAAGTGTGTGATGGACTGACTGGTTCCAAGTAAATAACGGTAAGGAGGCCTAGGCTGGTTTCCTCTTCAGATCCTTAGTAAACAGCAGATGATGGTAAAAAGCACTCAGCAGGAGTATGTCACCTCTCTGTACTCAGAAAATTGGTAATTTCTCTGGTGAACGTGTCCATTACTGCTTTCTTCATACTTTCAAGGTAAGTGCCCATCATGTAGACAAGACAACACTGGGGTAATTTCTCCCTGTGGCCCCCAACGTCAACTCGGGTCCATCACAATACTCTTAAATGGTTTCTTCTCCTCGTCTCCTCTCCTTCATCTGCAAGGATGTGAAAGTACTAACCCGTATGACACCTAATACTCGCTGACTGAATGCCCTCCATGGCAGTAGCCAAAGACATCTTGACACATCACACAGGCTTCTTTCCAAATGCAATGTCTATTGTCTAACATTGGCATGGGCTTAGGAATGGCAACCTGATGCTAACAACACTGTCATGTCGACGTGTGTGTGTGTTTGTTTGTGTTCGTGCGATGGTGTGTGTGTTTGTGAAGGTCTACATGTATTTACATGTGTGTCCGTTCAGCTTTTATAGTCTTCTTCTCTCTATTGGCTGTGTCCTGAAGATCAAAGAGCACTTAAAAGGCTGGAGGCAAACGTCCACTGAATGTTAAAGTCATGGTTGTGAATGGGTTGCGTGTCATGAATTTAAATCTTATGGCAATCGTACGGGCAATAGGATTCTGTCCCTTTCTCCATGGGATTTACATATAGAGCTTTGAAATGCATGAGAGACAGAGGATTTCTATGTGGGAGAACAGTTTTGATCCACAGAAAGCAAGGAAGCGCTGTCTTTGCTATGCAATGTAGCATGAGGGTGATGTTGAAAGAGAGAGAGAGAAATGGAGAGATAGCAAGTGAGATGAGAGAAAAAATGAGAGAGAGATGGGGAGAGGGAGAGGGAGAGAGTGTGAATGTGAAAAGCTACAGATTATGACTAAATGGTGGAGAGGTAATATGTCGAAAATAAACCATAAACCAGCAATGCTATAGGATTTTTATTACATGGCAGAATCAGACAACTAGGTTACGTTTATATTTTAGCTTCCCTAATGTCTGTCCTCTAGCTGGAACAAAAAGTTAATCGCTTCCCAGTTATTATACTCTGGGGGAGAAATAATCATTTTTCTTCTGGAATGAAATGTGTTTTTCACATCTGCAAATGACAGTCAGCTAATATTTCTGGAGATGATTGAGGCCCTGGTTGTGCTGGAAGCTGAAGTCTGTATTTAAATCTGTGGTCTAGAGTCTACACACACACACACACACACACACACACACACACACACACACACACACACACACACACACACACACACACACACACACACCCATATACAGACACACACTACGCTATAGACCACAGACAGAGAAGAGACAGAGTGGGGAAAGGAGAAGAGGAAATGGTCATTTTTAGGGACGTCTGGACAACTAATTAGACTGGTTATATAACCATCTCTGTGTGTGTTGCTGTGTAAGACAGGCAGTCTTTCAGTATATGTAGAGAACTACATCAAATCAAAATCAAATCTAATTATACTGCTCAAAAAAATAAAGGGAACACTAAAATAACACATCCTAGATCTGAATGAAAGAAATAATCTTATTAAATACTTTTTTTCTTTACATAGTTGAATGTGCTGACAACAAAATCACACAAAAATAATCAATGGAAATCCAATTTATCAACCCATGGAGGTCTGGATTTGGAGTCACACACAAAATTAAAGTGGAAAACAACACTACAGGCTGATCCAACTTTGATGTAATGTCCTTAAAACAAGTCAAAATGAGGCTCAGTAGTGTGTGTGGCCTCCACGTGCCTGTATGACCTCCCTACAACGCCTGGGCATGCTCCTGATGAGGTGGCGGATGGTCTCCTGAGGGATCTCCTCCCAGACCTGGACTAAAGCATCCGCCAACTCCTGGACAGTCTGTGGTGCAATGTGGCGTTGGTGGATGGAGCGAGACATGATGTCCCAGATGTGCTCAATTGGATTCAGGTCTGGGGAACGGGTGGGTCAGTCCATAAAATCAATGCCTTCCTCTTGCAGGAACTGCTGACACACTCCAGCCACATGAGGTCTAGCATTGTCTTGCATTAGGAGGAACCCAGGGCCAACCGCACCAGCATATGGTCTCACAAGGGGTCTGAGGATCTCATCTCGGTACCTAATGGCAGTCAGGCTTCCTCTGGCGAGCACATGGAGGGCTGTGCGGCCCCCCAAAGAAATGCCACCCCACACCATGACTGACCCACCGCCAAACCGGTCATGCTGGAGGATGTTGCAGGCAGAAGAACGTCCTCCACGGCGTCTCCAGACTCTGTCACGTCTGTCACATGTGCTCAGTGTGAACCTGCTTTCATCTGTGAAGAGCACAGGGCGCCAGTGGCGAATTTGCCAATCTTGGTGTTCTCTGGCAAATGCCAAACGTCCTGCACGGTGTTGGGCTGTAAGCACAACCCCCACCTGTGGACGTCGGGCCCTCATACCACCCTCATGGAGTGTTTCTGACCGTTTGAGCAGACACATGCACATTTGTGGCCTGCTGGAGGTCATTTTGCAGGGCTCTGGCAGTGCTTCTCCTGCTCTTCCTTGCACAAAGGCGGAGGTAGCGGTCCTGCTGCTGGGTTGTTGCCCTCCTACGGCCTCCTCCACTTCTCCTGATGTACTGGCCTGTCTCCTGGTAGCGCCTCCATGCTCTGGACACTACGCTGACAGACACAGCAAACCTTCTTGCCACAGCTCGCATTGATGTGCCATCCTGGATGAGCTGCACTACCTGAGCCACTTGTGTGGGTTGTAGACTCCGTCTCATGCTACCACTAGAGTGAAAGCACCGCCAGCATTCAAAAGTGACCAAAACATCAGCCAGGAAGCATAGGAACTGAGAAGTGGTCTGTGGTCCCCACCTGCAGAACCACTCCTTTATTGGGGGTGTCTTGCTAATTGCCAATAATTTCCACCTGTTGTCTATTCCATTTGCACAACAGCATCTGAAATTTATTGTCAATCAGTGTTGCTTCCTAAGTGGACAGTTTGATTTCACAGCAGTGTATATATATTATTTTTACCCCTTTTCCTCCCCAATTGGTAGTTACAGTCTTGTCTCATTGCTACAACTCCGGTACAAACTCAAAAGAGGCGAAGGTCAAGAGCCGTGAGTCCTCTGAAACACAACCCAACCAAGCCACACTGCTTCTTGACACAATGCCCGGCCCACCACAGGAGTCGCTAGTGCGCGATAGGACAAGGACATCTGCACCACTCGGGAGGCCCCTAGTCAAGGTAATTGAGGTAATATGTACGTGTAGGTAGAGTTATTAAAGTGACAATGCATAGATAATGACAGAGAGTAGAGTAATAGCAGCGTAGAAGACGGACTGGCATTGCAAATAGTCTGGGTAGCCATTTGATTAGATGTTCAGGAGTCTTATGGCTTGGGGGTAGAAGCTGTTTAGAAGCCTCTTGGACCTAGACTTGGTGCTCCGGTATCGCTTGCCGTGCGGTAGCAGAGAGAACAGTCTATGACTAAGGTGGCTGGAGTCTTTTTTTTCTTGTTTTTTTTCTTGTTTTATTTTCTCCCTCCAGCCCCTTTGATAAGAATGGGGGCGTGCCCGGTCCTCCTTTTCCTGTAGTCCACAATCATCTCCTTTGTCTTGATCATGTTGAGGGAGAGGTTAATGTCCTTGCACCAAACGGTCAGATCTCTGACCTCCTCCCTATAGGCTGTCTCGTCATTTTCAGTGATCAGGCTGTTGTGTCATCAGCAAACTATTGATGGTGCTGGAGTCGTGCCTGGCCGTGCAGTCATGAGTGAACAGGGAGTACAGGAGGGGACTGAGCACGCACCCCTAAGGGGCCCACCTTGTTGAGGATCAGTGGTGGATGGGTTGTTACCTACCCTATCAGTGGCGGCAGCTCGTTAGGAAGTCCAGGATCCAGTTGCAAAGGGAGGTGATAGAAATGAGGTAAAACCAATTTTAAGTTTCCCTGCATTAAAGTTCCCGGCCACTAGGAGCGCCGCCTCTGGATGAGCGTTTTCCTATTTGCTTATGGCGGTATACAGCTCATTGAGTGCGGTCTTAGTGCCAGCATCGGTCTGTGGTGTTATGTAGACAGCTATGAAAAATACAGATGAAAACTCTCTAGGTAGATAGTGTGGTCTACAGTTCATCATGAGATACTCTACCTCAGGCAAGCAAAACCTAGAGACTTACTTAGATATCGTGCACCAGCTGTTTACAAATATACATAGACTGACACCCCTTGTCTTACCAGAGGCTGCTGTTCTATCCTGCCGATAGAGTGTATAACCTGCCAGCTGTATGTTATTCATGTCGTCGTTCAGCCACGACTCGGTGAAACATAAGATATTATAGTTTTTAATGTCCCGTTGGTAGAATATACGTGCTTTTAGTTCGTCCCATTTATTTTCCAGCGATTGTATGTTGGTTAATAGTATGGATGGTAGAGGCAAATTAGCCACTCGTCGCCTGATCCTCACAAGAAACCCTGATCTCCTTCCGCAAAATCTCCTTCTCTTTCTCCTGCAAATGACGGGGATGAGGGCCTGTTCGGGTGTCTGGAGTAAATCCCGACTCAGTAAAGAAAAATGATTTGACCAATTCAAGATGACTAATCGCTGTTCTGATGTCCAGAAGCTCTTTTCGGTCATAAGAGACGGTAGCGTCGACATTATTTCCAAAATAAGTTACAAACAATGCGAAAAACAAACAAAATAGCAGGTTTGGTTAAGAGCCAATAAAACTGCATCCATCCTCTCCGGCGCCATCATCTACAATGATTGAAGTGGATTGTTTGTGTGTGTGTATTTGTGTGTACATGCACTATGAACATGCAGAAACATGAATGTATTGATGAACAAGAGGCGCCCACACACACACACACAGTGGTGTAAAGTACTTAAGTAGTACTTTAAAGTATTTTTACTTAAGTCGTTTTTTGAGGTATCTGTACTATGCTTTACTATTTATATTTTTAAGAACTTTTACTTCACTACACTCCTAAATAAAATTATGTACTTTTTTTTGTACACCCAAAAGTACTCGCTACATTTTGAATGCTTAGCAGGACAGAAAATGGTCCAATTCGCACACTTATCAAGAGAACGTCCCTGGTCATCCCTACTGCCTCTGATCTGGTGGACTCACTTAACACAAATGCTTTGTTTGTAAATTATGTCTGTGTGTTGGAGTGTGACCCTGGCTATCAGTAAATAAAAATAAATACAAATTGTGCCGTCTAAAACATAAGGAATGTTTTATTATTCATACTTTTTACTTTTGCTTGAGTCATTTTCTATTCAGTTATGTTTACTTTTACTCAAGTATGAGAATTTAGTATGCGTGAGGTCTGTGTACATGGCATGCAAACCATGGGAAAATGGAGCCGCCACACTATGCCACAGGCTTGAACCTGCCTCCTCTTTATGAGTCATTCCATTAAACTACAACCTGTCAAGAGTAATAACTCACCAAATACATACACTACATGACCAAAAGTACGTAGACAACTGCTGGTCGAACATCTCATTCCAAAATCATGGGCATTGATACAGATTTGGTCCCCCCTTTGCTGCTATAACAGCCTCCACTCTTCTGGAAAGGCTTTTCACTAGAAGTTGGAACATTGCTGCGGAGACTTGCTTCCATTCAGCCACAATAGCATTAGTGAGGTCGGGCACTGATGTTGGGCGATTAGCCCTGGCTCGTAGTTCATCCCAAAGGTGTTCGATGGGGTTGAGGTCAGGGCTCTGTGCAGGCCAGTCAAGTTCTTTCACACCGATCTCGACAAACCATTTCTGTATGGACCTTGCTTTGTGCACCGGGGCATTGTCATGCTGAAACAAGAAAGGGCCTTCCCCAAACTGTTGCCACAAAGATGGAAACACAGAATCATCTAGAATGTCATTGTATGCTGTAGCATTAAGATTTCCCTTCACTGGAACTAAGGGGCCTAGCCCGAACCATGAAAAACAGCCCCAGACCATTATTCCTCCTCCACCAAACGTTATAATTGCCATAATGCATTGGGGCAGGTAGCGTTCTCCTGGCATTCGCCAAAACCATATTCGTCTGTCGGACTGCCAGATGATGAAGGATGATTCATCACTCCAGAGAAAGAGTTTCCACTGTTCTAGAGTCCGATGACGGCAAGCTTTACACCACTCGTGCCAACGCTTGGCATTGTGCATGGTGATCTTAGGCTTGTGTGCGGCTGCTCGGCCATGGCAATCCATTTCATGAAGCTCCCGATGAACAGTTCTTGTGCTGACTTTGCTTCCATAGGCAGTTTGGAACTTGGTAGTGAGTGTTGCAACCGAGGACAGACAATTTTTTCAGCAGTCGGCGGTCGCGTTCTGTGAGCTTGTGTGGCCTACCACTTTGCGGCTGAGCCATTGTTGCTCCTAGACATTTCCACTTCACAATAACTGCACTTACAGTTGACCGAGGCAGGTCTAGCAGGGCAGAAATTAGACAAACTAACTTGTTGGAAAGATGGCATCCTATGACAGTGCCACATTGAAAGTCACTGAGCTCGATTTTATACACCTGTCAGCAATGGGTTTGTCTGAAATAGCTGAATCCACTAATTTGAAGGGGTGTCCACATACGTTTTTATGTATAGTGTACATACAAAATATCAAAGGAAAAGGTCAAATAAATAAGATTCACAGAGCTGAATAATATCTTTGACTCCAATAACGTTTTCCCCTCCAAATCGTAGTACAATCCTGCTGAATGTCCCTGGACAGTGGTCAAAGAAAATGTCTTTGACCACTGCGGACAGTCAATTGCCCTCCAATTTCAGTTTGAATCTCATGCACGATAACAAAAGACAGAGAGCTATGATTAGCCATGGTGTATAGAGAGGCTTTAGTTAAAGGGGGAAATTAGCTCTTAACAAGAGGAGAGAATAGGGAGCGTGTGTAGGGCGTTTGTACCACTCAGTACCACTGCAGAATGAGTCTGTGTAATTCCCCCCATTTACATAAGAGGTCATAATGGGCGCGCAACTCCATTAATCTTCCCCCAATTTAATTAGTATTTGTGGTGACAGGATATTTCCTGTCGGAACCATTATTATATAACACTGCTGATGAAACAGGCCAGGGCTGAGCAGGCTAATAAGCACTGAGCCTGTAGTTAGTTGATGATATGGAGTGAAGCTAAGTACAAATCAATTAAAAACAAAAAACATGTGTTTTAAGTGAGCATAGGCATTGGTCTGAAGCTGAAAAATAAAGTAAGTTCAAATTTCCCCAGTTTACTCCATATTGGCTTAAATTGTTTTCTGTTTTTTTTCTTCCCTCTGGAATATCAGCTGTTAATATTAAATAAATAATAATTACATTATTTCTGTCATTATTGTTTACTTTTACTTAACTTTTATTGCTGTGTTATGCTGTATTATAATGTTGTATAATAATGTTGCATAATCACCTTCCGGTGTAAAAACAACAAAAAATATGTTTTAAGTGAGAATAGGCACTGGTTTGATGCCAAAAAAGAAAGGAAATTCACGAGTACCACAATGCCTATTCCACCCATGCTCTACCAAGGGTTTCCAGCACACAGCTTTGACCTACTACAGTAGTTATGTTGGTAATGTATTTCCAGCTATGTGTAGGAAGGTTGCTTAGGATTTAAACTTTCTCAAACAGCCAGCCATTGTCAGAAATGCTACAAAAAGGTAGCACATCTTTAATGGACAGAAATGTGCATTTTATGGATGCTATTGTCTGGTTTTAATCCGACATCTAGAATTTAAGCTAGGTAGCCTCAAAAAATAATTTTAAAACTCAATTGCGAATAAGCCTGTTATAAAATCCAGAATGTGGTTCTCTGTAACAGATTGACGGCTCATAACGTGAGGCGGGAGTGTGTTGTGTATCTCCAATCAAGTTGATTTGCTAATTTCC
Organism: Salmo salar; assembly: GCF_965601325.2. Lineage (NCBI taxonomy): Eukaryota > Metazoa > Chordata > Actinopteri > Salmoniformes > Salmonidae > Salmo > Salmo salar. Next base: position 53,387,350 of record NC_138307.1, read on the forward strand.
AATGAGATTGGTGTCATATGGGCTTAGATATTATGGTAGGGAGATTTGAATTTAACAGTGAGCTTCAACCACTACCTATAAAGACGTGACTATCGTTGCATCTATAATGTCAATGAGTGATGGCTCATGACGAGGGGCAGGACGTCTAGGTGAGGAATGGAACTTGTGGTCAATGGTATGGAGTGAAGCTAGCTAGTCAAGCAAAGGAACTTGATGTCAATACTATGGAGTGACAGTAAGTGAGCTTGTGAAAATAAAGAAGCCGCCAATGGAGAAGGGCAACATCTTTCGAGTTCCAACCAAACTTTGCTATACAGTGACTTTTATCGTGTTTATCTTTACTTTTCTTGTACAGAAAGTTCATACTATTATCACATAGGACCGCCAAGCACTTCTGGACGTTAGATCGACAGTTACCACCTTGATTTTGACTTCAAATGCGACTTGAACTCCGACTCAGCTGTTCCACTTTCATACCGGACCCTATTTATTTGTTCCACGGGCTACCAAAACGCCATAGGTTGTAGACGAGGTGGAGTCCTGGTGAAATTGAGGCAAAGAGAAAACCGAACGGCGCTCCCCTCCGTTCTATTGGCAAATGTCCAGCTCCTTCGAGAATAAGATCGATGAGCTTCATTTGAGAGTCTCCTATCATAGAGACTTGATAAGCTGCAATATCATATGTCTTACTGAAATGTGGCTGCATGATGACGCTATGCACGTAGTACCAGGTGGATACTCCATACAGCGCCAGGATCAAACTGGTGTGCTTTTTTTTTTAAGTGAAGAAAATCTTGAGCTTTTGCTCACCTGATATAGAATACCTCATGGTAAGCTGCAGACCCTTTTTATCTACTGAGAGAGTTCTCATCCGTAACTATCACGCCTGTCTACATCTCTCCACAAGCCAACACCACTCTGGCACTCAACGAACTGTATGGGGCCATAAAAAAACAAGAAACTGCTCATCCAGAGGCAGCATTTCTGGTGGGCGGAGACTTTAACGCGGGGCGACTTAAAACCATTCTACCACTTTTATCACCACTAGCGGCTCTAAAACTCTAGAACTATTTTATACTACCCACAGAAATGCATACATGGCCCTCCCTAGTCCTCCCTTTAGCAAATCTGACCATCACAGTACACTGCCTCCTGTTTACAAACAAAAGCTCAAACAGGATGTACCAATGATGCGCTCAATACGGAAGTGGTTGAATGAAGCAGACAAGAGGCTACAAGACTGTTGTGCTAGTACAGACTGGGATATGTTCCGGGATTCACCCGATAGCGTTGAGGAATTTACCACAACAGTCACGGGCTTCATCAATAAGTGCATAGACGATGTCGTCCCCACAGTGACTATAAGAACGTATCCAAACCAAAAACCATGGATTACAGGCAATATCCGTGCTGGACTAACGGCTAGAGCTACCACTTACATGGAACGGAACATGGACATTGACGCATACAAGAAAGCCCACTACGACCTTCGACGAGACATCATGCAAGATGACAATACACTGAGTGTATAAAACATTAATAACACCTTAATATTTAGTTGCATCCCCCTCTTTTGCCCTCTGTACAGCCTCATTTCGTCAAGCATGGACTCTACAAGGTGTTGAATGCGTTCCACAGGGATGCTGGCCCATGTTGACTCCAATGCTTCCACAGTTGTGTCAAGTTGGCTGGATGTCCTTTGGGTGGTGGACTATTCTTAATACACATGGGAAACTGTTGAACGTGAAAAACCCAGCAGTGTTGCAGTTCTTGACAGAACTCAAAGGCCCTTCAACTTTTGTCTTGCCCATTCACCCTCTAAGTGGCACACATACACAAACCACGTATATTAAATTAAAATGTATAATAAAAACTTGGAAATCAATGAATCCACCATCATTAACACAATGGAAAAATCTAATGATTTATTATTGAAATAGCAGGGGCGACTGAGAAAAACAAAATTGGTACTGTCATAACTTTCGTCGTCTGAGGAGTGAGAAATATCGGACCAATACGCAGCGTGGTAAGTGTCCATACTTAACTTTTATTTTTTTAAACGTGAACACTAAACAAAACAAGAAAAACGAACGACAGTCCTGTAAGGCTACACAGCTATACAAAGAAACAACCACCTACAAACACAAGAGAAAATAAACCCACTTAAATATGGCCTCCAATTAGAAGCAACGACAACCAGCTGCTTCTAATTGGAGGTCATTCCCAAAACTAACATAGAAATAGACAAACTAGAAAACCCACATAGAAATAGAAAACATAGAACATAAACCAAAAACTCCGAAACACACAAAACAAACACACCCCTGCCACGTCCTGACCAACTACAATAACAAAATTACCCCTTAACTGGTCAGGACGTGACAGGTACAATATAAGGCCATGTGGCAAATAATAATGCAGACACTAGGGATGGGGGTGTGAGCATACGGGTTTGGGCAGATGCGATGTAGTCATTGTTTGTATGTGTCTGTAGTTTTTGTTTGTATGTGTATGTTTGTATTTGGTGTAAAAAATATATGTACAAATTAGAAAAATATTTTTGGGGTTAAATAATATGATTAATATGATTTTAAGCACTTCTACGTTAATGTGGATGCCATCACGATTACGGATAATTATGAATGAATCGTGAATAATTATGAGTGAGAAAGTTACAGACACACAAATATCATACCCCAGACTCCAACACCATCATCATGTTTGCTGACGACACGATGGTGGTAGGCCTGATCACTGACTGCGATGAGTTAGCACAGGGAGGAAATCAGGACAACAACCTCACCTTCAACGTCAGTAAAACCAAGGAGCCATAGGAGAAAGAGGGGGGTGCAAGTTCCTTGGCATCCACATCACTAAGGACTTAACATGGCCCACACACACCCACACAGTAGTGAAGAGGGCATGCCATTTCCTCTTCCCCCTCAGGAGGCTGACGAGACTTGGCATGGGCCTTCGGATCCTCAAAACGTTCTACAGCTGAACCATCAAGAGAATTCTGACTGTCTGCATCACCGCTTGCTGTGGAAAATGTATCGTTCTTGACTGCAAAGGTGTGGTGCGGACAGCCCAATACATCACTGGGGCTGAGCTCCCTGCCATCCTGAAAAATTGCCAAAGACTCCAGCCACCCAAGCCATAGACTGTTCACTCTACTACAGTCCAGCAAACGGTACCAGAGCATCGGCTCTCAGATCAACAGGCTCCGAGACAGCTTCTTCCCCCAAGCCATAATCCTGCTAAATAGTCAGACTGCTAAATAGTCAATTAGTGATAGCCAAACTGTCTGCACTGACTATATCATGCACTGACCCTACACACACTCACTAGTCTTTATAAACACACCATATACACACTCGCAGATTATATATACACACCATATACACACACACTCACACATACTACACTATCACTCCCACACAAAACCCACACATATTAACATGCACTACATATGCACACAACCCACACACGCATACCGACACAAACACACAGCACAAACACATACATACACATTACACTCATTGCTACTGCTACTCTGTTCTTTATTATACTCTTGTTATTATCTATCCTGATGCCTAGTCACTTTACCCTGTCTTCATCTACATATCTATCTCAAATACCTTAATTTATCTATCCTGATGCCTAGTCACTTTACCCTGCATTCATGTACATATCTACCTCAAATACCTTATTATTATCTATCCTGATGACTAGTCACTTTACCATGCCTTCATGTACATATCTACCTCAAATACCTTATTATTATCTATCCTGATACCTAGTCACTTTACCCTACCTTCATGTACATATCTACCTCAAATACCTTATTATTAGCTATCCTGTAGACTAGTCACTTTACCCTGCCTTCATGTACATATCTACCTCAAATACCTTATTATTATCTATCCTGATGACTAGTCACTTTACCCTGCCTTCATGTACATATCTACCTCAAATACCTTATTATTATCTATCCTGATACCTAGTCACTTTACCCTACCTTCATGTACATATCTACCTCAAATACCTTATTATTATCTATCCTGATGACTAGTCACTTTACCCTGCCTTCATGTACATATCTACCTCAAATACCTTATTATTATCTATCCTGATGACTAGTCACTTTACCCCGCCTTCATGTACATATCTACCTCAAATACCTTATTATTATCTATCCTGATGACTAGTCACTTTACCTTGCCTTCATGTACATATCTACCTCAAATACCTTATTATTATCTATCCTGATGACTAGTCACTTTACACTGCCTTCATGTACATATCTACCTCAAATAGTGAGGGAAAAAAGTATTTGATCCTGCTGATATTATATGTTTGCCCACTGACAAAGAAATGATCAGTCTATAATATTAATGGTAGGTTTATTTGAACAGTGAGAGACAGAATAACAACAAAAGAATCCAGAAAAATGCATGTCAAAAATGTTATAAATTGATTTGCATTTTAATCAGGGAAATAAGTATTTGACCCCCTCTCAATCAGAAAGATTTCTGGCTCCCAGGTGTCTTTTATACAGGTAATGAGCTGAGATTAGGAGCACACTCTTAATATATAAAAGACACCTGTCCACAGAAGCAATCAATCAATCCGATTCCAAACTCTCCACCATGGCCAAGACCAAAGAGCTCTCCAAGGATGTCAGGGACAAGATTGTAGACCTTCACAAGGCTGGAATGGGCTACAAGACCATTGCCAAGCAGCTTGGCGAGAAGGTGACAACATTTGGTGCGATTATTCGCAAATAGAAGAAACACAAAAGAACTGTCAATCTCCCTTGGCCTGGGGCTCCATGCAAGATCTCACCTCGTGGAGTTGCAATGATCATGAGAACGGTGAGAAATCAGCCCAGAACTTCAAGGGAGGATCTTGTCAATGATCTCAAGGCAGCTGGGACCATAGTCACCAAGTAAAAATTGGTAACACACTACGCCGTGAAGGACTGAAATCCTGCAGCACCTGCAAGGTCCCCCTGCTCAAGAAAGTACATATACATGCCCGTCTGAAGTTTGCCAATGAACATCTGAATGATTCAGAGGACAACTGGGTGAAAGTGTTGTGGTCAGATGAGACCAAAATGGAGCTCTTTGGCAACAACTCAACTCGCCGTGTTTGGAGGAGGAGGAATGCTGCCTATGACCCCAAGAACACCGTCCCCACCGTCAAACATGGAGGTGGAAACATTATGCTTTGGGGGTGTTTTTCTGCGAAGGGGACAGGACAACTTCACCGCATCAAAGGGACGATGGACGGGGCCATGTACAGTCAAATCTTGGGTGAGAACCTCCTTCCCTCAGCCAGGGCATAGAAAATGGGTCGTGGATGGGTATTCCAGCATGACAATGACCCAAAACACACGGCCAAGGCAACAAAGGAGTGGCTCAAGAAGAAGCACATTAAGGTCCTGGAGTGGCCTAGCCAGTCTAGCCTCGAAACCTTAATGACTTGGAGAAGATCTGCAAAGAGGAGTGGGACATAATCCCTCCTGAGATGTGTGCAAACCTGGTGGCCAACTACAAGAAATGTCTGACCTCTGTGATTGCCAACAAGGGTTTTGCCACCAAGTACTAAGTCATGTTTTGCAGAGGGGTCAAATACTTATTTCCCTCATTAAAATGCTAATCGTTTTATAACATTTTTGACATGTGTTTTTCTGGATTTTTTTGTTGTTATTCTGTCTCTCACTGTTCAAATAAACCTACCATTAAAATTATAGACTGATCATTTCTTTGTCAGTGGGGAAACGTACAAAATCAGCAGGGGATAAAATACTTTTTTCCCTCACTGTATCACTCCACATTGATCTGGTACTGGTACTCCCTGTATATAGCTCCACATTGATCTGGTACTGGTACTCCCTGTATATAGATCCACATTGATCTGGTACTGGTACTCCCTGTATATAGCTCCACATTGATCTGGTACTGGTACTCCCTGTATATAGCTCTACATTGATCTGGTACTGGTACTCCCTGTATATAGCTCCACATTGATCTGGTACTGGTACTCCCTGTATATAGCTCCACATTGATCTGGTACTGGTACTTCCTGTATATAGCTCCACATTGATCTGGTACTGGTACTTCCTGTATATAGCTCCACATTGATCTGGTACTGGTACTCCCTGTATATAGTTCCACATTGATCTGGTACTGGTACTTCCTGTATATAGCTCCACATTGATCTGGTACTGGTACTTCCTGTATATAGCTCCACATTGATCTGGTACTGGTACTTCCTGTATATAGCTCCACATTGATCTGGTACTGGTACTCCCTGTATATAGCTCCATTCTTGTGTATTTAATGTTATTCCTCTTGCGTTACTATTTTTATTATTATTTATTTTACTCTGCATCGTTGGGAAGGGCTCGTAAGCAAGCATTTCACGATAAAGTCTACACCAGTTGTAGCGACCTCAACACAACACTTAGAGCCATTGTCAAGAAGCATGGACCTCTTGGTGTAATGGTTAAGGTGTTGTCTTGATAGCAGCTGGACCTGGGTTCAAGTCCCAGTTGGGGCTACCCCCTGAATTTGCTGTAATATATTCCTCATAGTACACTAAAAATTGTTGCTGCTTCTTCAGCCAAAGAAAAGGTATCATTCTCTTATCTTCTTTGAGCACTTGTGTTTGTTCCCTGGTAATATGGGTTGAGTGTCTCAGCTCTACATGAAAATAATCATCAGTCGGTAACAGCAGATCAGTAGTCTCAGTCATTCACAACCCCTTGACAGTCAAAAGCTGGTTGTCATGCGCGATGGGAAGTGACGTGACTGACAGTGACAGGCGGTGTTATGTGTTGACAATAGGATCTCTCTATGGGGAGATGAGACAGGAGAGGGGATATGGCTTGTGTTGAGCCCAGAAGCAGTGCTTATCTGTACAGATCACATCCAGGTGAGTCTCTGATTCCATCTCAAATGTCACTCAGTGTCGTCCAAATGTAATATGCTACTTTTGACTGAGGCTACGTGGCTGCCAAAAGTAGGGCACTTAATATAGGGTGTCAATTGAGATGACACCCTGAAACTCATGAAAACATACTCTAAAATAAAGTATCCTATGGCAAAACACACGCAACACCCACACTGTCGGGAATGGGTCAGACTGGAGTTCTGTGATAGTTGGTGTCTAGACACTTACAGAGGCACTGTCTGTCATGTCTACATGACCAGACTTGACTACTGTAACCGCAAAGTCTCTCCCGAGACACACACACCTCGATGTGGAAACGATACTGTTTGGCTTACAGAAGTTCCATCATCTTGTTATGCAAAGAAAAGAGTGGGGTTATTTGAGTGTGACCAGAGAGTATACATTCTTCAGTGTGTTGATTTTTATTTCGTTTTTTTTTAAATTTAACCTTTATTTAACTTGGCAAGTCAGTTAAGAACAAATTCTTATTTACAAGGACGGCCTACCGCAGCCAAACCCTAACCCGGACGACGCTGGGCCAATTGTGCGCCGCCCTACGCAACTCCCAATCACGGCCGGTTGTGATACAGCCAGGAATCAAACCAGGGTCTGTAGTGACGCCTCTAGCACTGAGATGCAGTGCCTTAGACCGCTGTGCCACACGGTTTGTTTAACACAAACAAAAGGCCGACAACAAACATACCAGTGTCTGGTGATGGACAGATCTATTTCACATGGTCTGTCATACAGTACACACACACACAAGCACAAGCGCACATACGCACACACACCGACTTGTTTACTTCTTCAGCGCGATACAAACCACACAAACACATCCGTGCTAATGTGTGATCAGTGCTGATTTACACTGCAGCAGTGTGCTTGTCTGCTGTAAATATGTCCACCAACAAAACCATTAGGAAAAGCCAATTACAGTGACAATGATTATCAATGTTTCTCTTTCTCGTTCTCTGCTTTCCTCAGCAGCTGTTCAGCCTGCTCTGTCTGATATGAATCATGTTAGTGCCAGATGCTCTATACCAGCGGATTGATTAGGGAGTAATGCCTCAGGGCAGAGCAGTAGTGGTGTGTGTGTGTGTGTGTGTGTGTGTGTGTGTGTGTGTGTGTGTGTGTGTGTGTGTGTGTGTGTGTGTGTGTGTGTGTGTGTGCGTGTGTGTGTGTGTGTGTGTGTGCGCGTGCATGGTGTTATGAATCTGCACAATATGCATGTATAGGAGTTGCCAAGGAATTCACTAAGGAATTCTCAATCCATTGAGAGCAGGTTAAAGTTCGGACTTTCCCAACCCATGTTCCCTCTCATAGCTGTCGTTCGCTCACCCTTCTGTGGGAATGTTTTCCTCATCAGCCTGGATTAGTATTCAAGCACACTACTTTTCTAGCATTGAACGACAACACACGGGACCCCTAAGGTTATCATCTATAGGTGTGTTCGTAAATTCAATCTGGTTTGCTGGAGTGCTGGAGTGCGCTGTGGGCGTTCGTAAATTTAGAGCGTTGTCTGATTGTCCTTTCATAAATTCAGAGCGTTTCGCTGTCGTATCGTTCAGAGTGCACACTGGACACTCTGGCCGAGGAGTAGGGTTGATCCAAGCGTTCTGAACTCACAACGGCAGTCAAGCACCCAAGCTACCTGGCTAACGTTGACTAACTACTTCCAGACACAAATGAGAGAACACCTCACCCTTACCATTTTACTCGCCCTAGCAGAGCTGGTTAGGCTGTTTTCATGTTATCAAGTGCTGTGCTGCAGGCAACAATTTAATTACGCTTTTTTGCCGACGTTTACTGACACCAGCCATGTTCAACAGGTGTTGAGTGTTTGTAAATTCGTCAGTTATTCTGCGCTCTGGTTCACTCAGACGAGAGTGCTCTGGATTCAGAGTAGATAGCCAAAGCAAATTTACAAATGCACCCTATGTCTGCAGGATTTGGGGTGGCAGGTAGCCTAGTGGTTAGAGTGTTGGACTAGTAACCGAAAGGTTGCTAGATTGAATCCCTGTGATGACAAGGTAAAAATCTGTAGTTCTGCCCCAGGACAAGACAGTTAACCCACTGTTCCTAGGCTGTAATTGTAAATAAGAATTTGTTCTTAACTGACTTGCCTAGTTAAATAAATAAATGTCTCTCTAGCTTATAGTTCTTTAACCATAGTAATTCTATGCCTATAACTCCTAAGTCATTCACTGTTGGTCGGTTCAGAATATGACTATGGCATTGCAGTGTAATGTGAAGCTGAAATTTTGAGGTGTTTGACTCTGATCTCATGGTGAAGCTGTGTGCAAATAACAGGGGTGGGATCGGTGTGCGTGTACAGATAGAGGCTGGAGGGAGTGTCACGTCCTGACCATAGTAAGATGTTATTTTCTATGGTAGAGTAGGTCAGGGCGTGACAGGGGGTGTTTTGCGTTTTCTATGTTTTGTAGTTCTATGTTTAGGTTCTAGTTTTCTATTTCTATGTTGTTGTTTTTTGGGATGATCTCCAATTAGAGGCAGCTGGTCCTCTTGGCTCTAATTGGAGATCATACTTAAGTAGGGTTTTTTTCCACCTGTGTTTGTGGGTAGTTGTCTTCTGTTTAGTTTTCTGTACCTGACAGAACTGTGCGCTTTCGTTTTCTCTTTGGTATTTTTTCTTTAGTGTTCTGAGTTAAAATAAATATTCATCATGAGCAATCAACACGCTGCGCTTTGGTCCCCTCTCTACGACAGCCATTACAGAGAGATGGGCTACAGAGATGAAGAGGGAGGTGTAAATTGTCAGTCTGCTTTATGGGACTGGCCCCAAAGTAAGCTAGGTGAAATGGAGGGGTGTGTTATGGCCTGTGAAGGGGCTAAACTGCCCCATTCCACTTCTCACAGATGGGGCTCATGCAAAACAGGACCATTTCTTCTCCAGGCTAAGGGCCCCATTGATCTAACATGTCACTTCACAGAGCAGGGAGAGAGGGAAAGGGATATAGGAGGGCGGATAAGGAGAGATAGAAAGTAGTACAATGGGGGAGAGGAGAGGGATAGCAGGGTAAAGGGAAGTCAAGGTAGGAGTTCAGGGGCATGCAAATTAGCAGCAACACAAGGCATGGACTGAAGAACACTGTGTGGGCTGGTCTTGATCTCAGGTGGAAATTGCCTCTAAACATTGAGAAGTTTCACTGCTTTCACAACTAATTAGGAACATCAGGTTAGCTTCACCATATTGGGTTCTCACCCATGGGTGTTGAAGAGTGTTGAACGTTCTGTCTCAGTGGCTTCCTGTGGTGTCTCATCATCTGCCACCCGGGACAATACAGCCCACAGCTACACTCGTAGCCCATTACTCACATTACAGCAGATTCACACCTAAGATCACATGTTTTATTCATCTCTAGAGATTAGGTGTCTATAAAGACATCAAGCCATTGCCCTGGGAGACAAACATGGAAATGAAATGATTACGCATCTTAATCAGCCTTGTTATCTCCACTGCCCAGTTATCTTCAATCCCTAGTAAACACACACAAGCACACACATGGATGCATGTGAGTGGATAGTGTTCTCTATCGAATGCCCTCTAATCAGTCCACAGGCACACATATATGCACACACACACATCCACGCACACACACACACATGTACATATGCACACATGGACAGACAAACATTTCCCTTTTTAGTATTCCATGGCTGGGTGGAGATTGATGTCAAGCAATGCCAACAGTGTGTGTGTGTGTCAATCAGGGCCTCTCGCTGCTCCATCGGTATGCAGGTCTAGTTATCCCCCAGAGGACAGTGGGAGATAAGGTATTCAGGTCTAGTTATCCCCAGGACAGTGTGAGATAAGGTGCGTGTGTCTATGCATGCTTGCATAGACATACAGGATACCTCAGGATACTGTCGACATTGTTTACCAACATCAATCTCCACCCAGCCATGGAATACTAAAAAGGGAAATGTGTGTGTGTGTGTGTGTGTGTGTGTGTGTGTGTGTGTGTGTGTGTGTGTGTGTGTGTGTGTGTGTGTGTGTGTGTGTGTGTGTGTGTGTGTGTGTGTGTTTGCTTATCCTGGGCCTGGAGCTCCTGGTGCTCCTCTCCCCCACAGCTGAATTATACATCATAAGGCTCCTGGTGCTCTGCATGGCCCAGGGAAGATTACATCACAGCAGCCCATGATATGTGGTCCATCTCTGGCTGTAACCATGCTCCCCTCTCCCCTCCTCTGACCTTGGTCTGGTTCCCTGTTTAGTACAGGATGGAAGAAAGGATGAAAGAAGAGGTCTGTTATCTCTTATTGTAAATCTGTGCTTCTGCAGACCTCTCCTCTGTGTTCAGTATTGAAGACATGTTTCTTCTCTACAACACCACTCTGCACTCACCCTTTCAAAAACTGAAAAAACATGTATTTCTCCATCTCCCTCCCTCTTGCTCTCCCTCCCCTCTCCTGCTCCTTCACCTCTCCCCTCCCTTTTTCTCCTGTTTTGTCTCAGGAGTGTTCCATGTAAAGAACACACAGCCTGTCTTCAAACAGAATGTGTGTTTCCTCCTCTCTCTCTCTCTCTCTCTCTCTCTCTCTCTCTCTCTCTGGCCTGGCATCGTGCTGTGGTCTCCTCTGGCAGGTTGTGGGAAAGAATGACTGATTAGGTGGGCTAGCTGCTGATTTCCCCTCTTTCACTGCCCCTCTGACTGTGTCCAGAGCTCTAACATTGTATGAATTGGGCATCTCCATTGGTACAAACCTTTAACTTTCACCAGGAGGTTTTAGGGTAGCAGACGTAATCGGCTGGCTTGTTTTGAGGATTTTACTCAAAACGATGTATATATGTTCGTACTTAAGAAAAATAGTGTGCGTGACTTCACTCAAGCAGTAAAGTGGTATAAGAAACTACTTGTGAGGGAATCCCGTTCTGTCTGAGGAGCTCAGCGAGCGTCTTTGTGTGTCAGACCTACAGCGCTTCTCTGGATTAATAGACTGAGGAAAGATCAATGTTGAGGGCCAAATGAGCTGGAAAATAAGAGACTGAGAAGAAAATAGAAGTTTTCTGCAATTGATGTCACTTCACACACTTGATACTGTGGCAAAATTGTATTAGTCATGCACAATTTCACAATGTTCAGCACATTTTTTGGGTTTTCTTAAATGATAGAAATTGTGCCTGACACTGGCCTGCAGGTTGTTGCAAGTGTAATGTTTGTGAAAATTAGAACCAAAGCCATTTTCAGATGCCTTGGAAATATGAATACAAGGTAAATGTTTTTCAAAGGGAGGAAAAGTTAAGCATCGACTCGATTCCCCTCTCTGGAGTCAAACATTCAAATTCATCTATCGACCCCAAAAGTCTTGACAAGCGTCTGAATTTAATTGAACATGCTCTCAGTGGTTCCCGTGGCGCCTATAGAATCAATTAGATTTAATGCCGTATTAAAGATTTTGTACAGGGAAAACAGTTATTCATAGCTGAAGTCACAATCACCTGAGGTAGCAATCCACCAGCTGGTATTAGACTTGTTGGGTATCCAGCCTTTACCATGATTTACATATTAGTGGATTAGTGGATCCAAGTCATCCAGTCCTGGGTCCGTATTCATAAAGCATCTCAGAGTAGGAGTGCTGATCTAGGCTCAGGTCCCCCTGTCCATTTAATGTTATTCATAAAGCATCTCAGAGTAGGAGTGCTGATCTAGGCTCAGGTCTCCCCTGTCCATGTAATGTTATTCATAAAGCATCTCAGAGTAGGAGTGCTGATCTAGGCTCAGGTCCCCCTGTCCATGTAATGTTATTCATAAAGCATCTCAGAGTAGGAGTGCTGATCTAGGCTCAGGTCTCCCCTGTCCATGTAATATTATTCATAAAGCATCTCAGAGTAGGAGTGCTGATCTAGGCTCAGGTCCCCCTGTCCATGTAATGTTATTCATAAAGCATCTCAGAGTAGGAGTGCTGATCTAGGCTCAGGTCTCCCCTGTCCATGTAATGTTATTCATAAAGCATCTCAGAGTAGGAGTGCTGATCTAGGCTCAGGTCTCCCCTGTCCATGTAATGTTATTCATAAAGTTCTAAATGGCAAGACTGATCTTAGATCATATTTCAGAGTCCAACTACATTGTACATGCAGTTCTCCTTCAACTGTAGGCTTGTCTGTATTTGTGTTGCTGGTGTCTCTCTTACAGCCTAATCGACTCTCCTCTCCACAATGCAGCTGTGGATTTCTCATCACCATTAGTTCATGCGAGGGGGGAGTGTGAGCTCCATGGTGGTGATGCGTTGAGTCTCAGCTGGCTTGACTACAGTTGCATTGATCTACCTCTGTTGTGGTTCATTGTTGTTGGCGCTAGGAGCTAGTAACATCGGTGTTCTTAGCCTTTGATAGCCTGCTGCTGTACAGACTACACATACTAGTCAACAGAGCTGGGCTCAAATTTGACTTGAAATAACACTTTATTTGGGAGCTCTGATATGATATCCTCTGTATTTTCCTTGCTCTCATACAATATTTCTGATAAGCTGGAAGATTGGCTGATCAGGTCTCCTCTCATTAATATTTGTCATATGTGCCTGAGTGGTCAGGAAATTATCTTTAGGACTGAAATAAAGTAATTACAGTTGTCTGGGTCTGCCGAGGTATGAGTGAAGAATTCAAATTGCATTCCCACCCGAGCGCCAGAAAATGATGCATTGCTGCATGTATCTACTGTAATGTTTTACTGCTGCTTTGATGTCTCGACCCCAAAGATTGAATCTACATTTTCAGCAGTGTAAGGTTCTTGTTGTCCGGGAACATAGAAGGGACTCTGTATGGTGAATCTGCTCCAGCAACACAAAGCTTTGTTGTGCTCAGATGGAATTGTAAATTAAAACCCTGGTTAGACTTCACAGAGAGAAATTAGAAGTAGTCACACACACACACACACACAATTATATGAGGGTACACACCTCATTATGGGGTATTACCTAACTTTAGTAGCCTAATTATACATTCATAAATATGGTAATTAACATTAAATGAATACCAACGATATTATCATAACCACAATATGTTGGGCTATATGTCTTGCTTAAGCAAATAGAACGTGGGTGTTATCTGAGGTTACTCGAGCAATTGAAAGTATTTCTGCAGTTGATGTCTCATCGTGTCTGTCTGTGCTAGGGGCCTTAGCCTCACTAAGTTAATTTGGAGGAACTCAGTGATCCTCTGAACTGAAACTAATTCCCCAATAAGTGGTTGTTATTCAGGGTGAGGGGACAGAGGACTGACTGATAGCGATGCTGCTGGAGGTCTCTGTCAAGTAGGGGGAGAGAGAGAGAGCGAGAGAGGTATAGCTGTATATTCTATTCAATGGCACTAGCAACCCAGATAGTAACCAGTCAGAACTGTGTGTGGTAGAGATTCATGTTAAAAGCAGTTCTTTAAACACAGGGTCGGAGTAGTGTGTGGCAGGTTGCAGTGTCTATCTGCTATCTTAGGAGAGCATGAAACAAGTGATTAAATACAGACAGAAAATGATTTGTCTTCATTTGGTCTGTGGTGTGTGTGTGTGTGTGTGTGTGTGTGTGTGTGTGTGTGTGTGTGTGTGTGTGTGTGTGTGTGTGTGTGTGTGTGTGTGTGTGTGTGTGTGTGTGTGTGTGTGTGTGTGTGTGTGTGTGTGTGTGTGTGTGTGTGTGTGTGTATTTCCATGTCGGTGTGTGTACACCTCTAGGGCTAACTGGCCGCAAATCAAATCCCTGCACTAATCTCATCAACCGCTGTGTTACATTTGACAGATGATCTCAGCGAAGCATGGACTGAAAAACACAGTAATGACACATTGAAGAGACTAATGACTAATTATAGAATATTACCCTTAATACCCTGACTGTTATCTAACTGAGTGCTACACGGACCCAAAGCTGAGATCCTGCTGAAAGCCTGGCTGGAAGATCAAAGGAGTTTCTGGAGACTTACTAACATAGAGAGGAATATGGAGACTCTATCTGTCAACCAAATGGAACTGTCTTTACCTTAAATAGATACTGCAACATCTTATGTCCTTATGTCATCATGTAAGGATGATTACATCTACTGTGTGTACCAAATGTGTCTGATTAAGATGACTGTTCCTGATCTCTCTTCTGACATGTTTTATGACTGCGGTACACAGGTCTTAGAACTGAGTGTTTGAGATGTGTTGGGAATTCTAAGGCAAAAAGGTGGTGGCCTTAAACATAGCTACATGTACACACAAACACTGTCCCAGATATGTGTTTTTACCTCATGTTGAAAATCCTCTGTATCCCTGCAGCTGTTCTCTGTCGTTTACCCAATCCCAGTTCACGCACACACATGCACGCCCACACACACACACACACACACACACACACACACACACACACACACACACACACACACACACACACACACACACACACACACACACACACACACACCAGCTTTGTAGCTGTAATTTGTAGCAGTAATATCCTTACTGACCCAATAGGTCCACAGATGATGCAATCACCATCACACTGCACACTGCCCTATCCCATGTAAACAAGAGGAATACCTATGTAAGAATGCTGTTCATTGACTATAGCTCAGCATTTAACACCATAGTACCCTCCAAGCTCATCATTAAGCTTGAGGCCCTGGGTCTCAACCCCGCCCAGTGCAATTGGGTCCTGGACTTCCTGACGGGCCGCCCCCAGGTGGTGAAGGTAGGAAACAACACCTCCACTTCGCTGATCCTCAACACTGGGGCCCCACAAGGGTGCGTGCTCAGCCCCCTGCTGTACTCCCTGTTCACCCATGACTGCATGGTCATGCACGCCTCCAACTCAATCATCAAGTTTGCAGACGACACAACATTAGAGTGCTTGATTACCAATAACGACGAGTCAGCCTACAGGGAGGAGGTGAGGGCACTCGGAGTGTGGTGTCAGGAAAACAACCTCTCACTCAACGTCAACAAAACAAGGAGATGATTGTGGACTTCAGGAAACAGCAGAGGAAGCACTCCCCTATCCACATCCCCTATCCACGTTCCTCAGCGTACACATCAAGGACAAACTGAAATGGTCCACCCACACAGACAGTGAGGGAAAGAAGGTGCAACAGCCCCTCTTTAACCTCAGGAGGCTGAAGAAATTTGGCTTGGTACCTAAAACCCTCACAAACTTTTACAGATGCACAATTGAGAGCATCCTGTTGGGCTGCATCACCGCCTGGTACAGCAACTGCACCGCCCACAACCGCAAGGCTCTCCAGAGGGTGGTGCTGTCTGCACCACGCAGCACTGGGGCAAACTACCTGCCCTCCAGGACACCTACAGCACCCGATGTCACAGGAAGACCAAAAAGATAATCAAGGACAACAACCACCCGAGACACTGCCTGTTCACCCTGCTACCATCCAGAAGGCGAGGTCAGTACAGGTGTATCAAAGCTGGGACCGAGAGACTGAAAAACAGCTTCTATCTCAAGGCCATCAGACTGTTAAACAGCTATCACTAACACAGAGAGGCTGCTGCCTCCATACAGTCTTGAAATCATTGGCCACTTTAATAAATGGAACACTAGTCACTATAATAATGCCACTTTAAGAATGTTTACATATCTTGATTCACTCATCTCATATGTATATACTGTATTTTATACCATCTATTGCATCTTGCCTATGCCGCTCTGTCATTGCTCATCCATATATTTATATGTATATATTCTTATTCCATCTCCTTACTTAGATTTGTGTGTATTAGAGGAGTTGTTGTGGAATTGTTAGATTACATTTTAGATACTGCTGCACTGTCAGAACTAGAAGCACAAGCATTTTGCTACACTCGCAATAACATCTGCTAACCGTATGTATGTGACCAAGAAGATTTGATTTGATTTGGGTCAAAGCATTAACTATCAACATGCTGTATTAAGCTAAGCTTTACAGATGGGTTTCTTATTTTTACTGACTACGATGAACAGTCCAAAACCAGATGCATGAGTAAAGAATAATGAAGTAAAACGTGTGACTTCAAAGGAGTGGGAGCATTTATTTGTATTGCTTATAAATATTTTTAATGAACTTTTATCTTATTAACACTTTGTTCTAGCTAGCTATTTGTGTAGGTAGCTATCAAGTAAATGCAATGTGCCTCACAACCGATTTGTTTACACACGACTCCAACCCCAAGAATTGAGACTGAAAGAAACACATTTGTGGAAAAATTGCTTTCTGGTTGAGAGAGAGAAAAAACATGTTGCTTTAGCAAATGGGTTTTGGAGCTATTCAAAATCAAATCAAATCAAATTGGTCACATACACATTTTTAGCAGACGTTATTGCGGGTGTAGCAAAATGCTGTGTTCCTTGCTCCAACAGTGCAGTAATATCTAACATGTCAGCAGTAGTACCTAACATGCCAGCAGTAGTACCTAACATGCCAGCAGTAGTATCTAACATGCCAGCAGTAGTATCTAACAATTCATCAGTAGTATCTAACAATTCATCAGTAGTATCTAACAATTCATCAGTAGTATCTAACAATTCATCAGTAGTATCTAACAATTCAGCAGTAGTATCTAACAATTCAGCAGTAGTATCTAACATGCCAGCAGTAGTATCTAACAATTCAGCAGTAATATCTAACAATTCAGCAGTAGTATCTAACAATTCAGCAGTAGTATCTAACAATTCATCAGTAGTATCTAACAATTCAGCAGTAATATCTAACAATTCAGCAGTAGTATCTAACAATTCAACAGCAGTACCTAACAATTCAGCAGTAGTATCTAACAATTCAGCAGTAATATCTAACAATTCAGCAGTAGTATCTAACAATTCAACAATAGTATCTAACATGCCAGCAGTAGTATCTAACAATTCAGCAGAAGTGTCTTACAATTCAGTAGTAATATCTAACAATTCAGCAGTATTATGTAACATGCTGTCACATCTGTCGGAAGGATTGGACCAAAGCGCAGCGTGTTGAGTGTTCATCTTCGTTTATTAGAGTAAAGTGAACACTTAAACAAAATATAACACAACGACATACGACAGTTCCGTAAGGTACATAGACTATACGGAAAACAACCACCCACAACCCCACAGGAATAAACAGGCTGCCTAAGTATGGCTTCCAATCAGAGACAACGAAAGACACCTACCTCTGATTGGAAACCATACTCGGCCACACATGGAAAAATGAAACACAGAAAATGACAACTAGAACAAACCCCTATGAAACAAACCAACCCTAAAACACACAAAAACAACACCCCCTGCCACGCCCTGACCATACTACAACGGCAAATGACCCTTTTTACTGGTCAGGACATGACACATGCCAGCAGTAGTATCTAACAATTCAGCAGTAGTATCTAACAATTCAGCTGTAGTATCTAACAATTCAGCAGTAGTATCTAACAATTCAGCAGTAGTATCTAACAATTCAGCTGTAGTATCTAACAATTCAGCAGTAGTATCTAACATGCCAGCAGTAGTATCTAACAATTCAGCAGTAGTATCTAACAATTCAGCAGTAGTATCTAACAATTCAGCAGTAGTATCTAACAATTCAGCAGTAGTATCTAACATGCCAGCAGCAGTATCTAACATGCCAGCAGTAGTATCTAACAATTCATCAGTAGTATCTAACAATTCAACTATAGTATCTAACAATCCAGCAGTAGTATCTAACAATTCAGCAGTAGTATCTAACAATTCAGCAGTAGTATCTAACATGCCAGCAGTAATATCTAACAATTCAGCAGTAGTATCTAACATGCCAGCAGCAGTATCTAACAATTCAACAATAGTATCTAACAATTCAGCAGTAGTATCTAACATGCCAGCAGTAGTATCTAACAATTCATCAGTAGTATCTAACAATTCAACTATAGTATCTAACAATTCAACAATAGTATCTAACAATTCAGCAGTAGTAATTCAGCAGTAGTATCTAACAATTCAGCAGTAGTATCTAACATGCCAGCAGTAGTATCTAACAATTCAGCAGTAGTATCTAACATGCCAGCAGTAGTATCTAACAATTCAACAATAGTATCTAACAATTCAGCAGTAGTATCTAACATGCCAGCAGTAGTATCTAACAATTCAACAATAGTATCTAACAATTCAGCAGTAGTATCTAACAATTCAGCAGTAGTATCTAACAATTCAGCAGTTGTATCTAACAATCCAGCAGTACTATCTAACATTTCAGCAGTAGTATCTAACAATTCTAACAATACCAATTCAAAACTGGACAGGGAATATAAAAGGCTTTGGAAGGAAGCCTGCTTCTCTGTCTGTCCCCATCCATCCTGTCACTGTGGAGCAGGTGTGTCTCATATGTGAGTAATGATAGATCTGATTTGAAGGCTCTCCCACTTCATTGGGTTGTTTTGAAAGCTGTCTATTTTAATTGGCTAGTTTGGCCAGTTCCCTTTGTGAATGACCCCGACCTCAACCCTGAAATTTGACATCCCTGATGGATGGCTGCTGTACCGAGGATAGTGACGTGTGAGTGCGTCCGTATTCCTCGGGATGAATGGACTGTACACGATCTCCGTCCACCTGTCTTGTGCTATGCCGCCTCTCTTTCTATTATGAATCACAGTTATGAGAGATGGTTAGTCATGTTTGGGTTAAACTCAGTCCCTGTTCCCGTCAATACAGTGCCCTCGCAGTGGAGACCAGACCTTTCACTCACACACACACACACACACACACACACACACACACACACACACACACACACACACACACACACACACACACACACACACACACACACACACACACACAGGGATTCAATCTAGTAACCTTTCAGTTACTGGCCCAACGCTCTGACCACTAGGCTACCTGCCACCCATTTGCTTTCCCTCTCTCCTCCTCACTTTTCTCTTCCATCCCTATCTCTGTTACTCTCTCCTCTTTCATATTCCATCCCTCTCTCCCTGTCTCCCTTACTCTCTACCTTCTCTCACTCTCTCACACACACTGCATCAGGGCCTCAGGTAAGGGACCTCTTAGTGCCAACAGATGTTTACAGTCAGACAGCTCATGAATATTCCTCAGTTGTGTGACATTTTCCCAGAATCCTCCAAACGGAGATTCATGCTTGTTTACAAAGCGCTTAACATTGAAAAGGTTACGAAATGCACATACTGATTATTTATGGTCACAAGGGACTGAAACAGGGGCCGTTTTAAACCTAAATATGTGAATTAAAGTATTTACTTTAAAAGAGGGAGTGTAAAGTGATTTTCACATGCTTTAATTCTCTCACTACCCTCCCACACAACGCTTCATCCTACTGTACAGCACGTTAACATTCACCACAGCAACCATTTAATTACAGCACACAGTATGATGGTTCCACTTTATCATGTTATACTTATCACAGATAAAATACTCTCAAATAATTCATTGTTCACCAACTAGCAGAGACTTTTCCATAACCCCATCATGCTCGTATGCACAGTATGTGTAATAGAATATATTATTTTTAGTCTTTTTTATTTCTTTTTATTTAACCTTTAATTATACCTGTTATTCTCATTGAGATTAAAATCTATTTCTCAAGAGAGTCCTGTATATCTGGTACTGTCAACACTGAGGTCTTTATAATTTCATGTCTGAGAATCCAAGCCTGAAAGCCTGAGTGTATTCCAGTCCCACATACAGTGTTATATTAGCATGCTCACGCTGGACCACCGCTCACTGCTTACACATTGAAATAGTGTGTGTGTGTGTGTGTGTGTGTGTGTGTGTGTGCGCGCGCGCGCGCGCATGTGTCAAGAGCGCGCATGTGTCAAGAGCGCTAGTACTGCTACACACACACAGAGACAAACACACACACACGTACACACACATACACACAGCCTGCAGCTCTTAGATCAGACATGCAGCACAGGGTTCGATGAGGAATCCAATACTGTCATGTTCCTCTCTCTCGCTCGCTCTCTCGCTCTCTTGTTCTCTCTCGCTCTCTCTCGCTCTCTCTCACACACACATACACACTCCTGTTCTACGCAAACTGCATTACGATAAACATGCCAACGTCACAGCATCGGTATTCTGAGGACGTGTCCTTGAGATAATCAAGCCTGTAGAGGAGTAGAAGGTGCTCCACCAACATGAGACGATGCGCCAAAAAATGATCTGAAACAATGGTTACCCCCTTCACCATAAAGTACAGGATATGAATAGGATGATGCAGGGCTATGGTTATGGACATCATGCTGCAATGAGGACTATTTTAGGATTTATATACAGCTAAGAATAGCTATCTGGCAATGAGGTGTGTGGGATGAACATCTGTCTTGAACTGTATAATATCTCCACTGTGCTTTCACACACACACACACACACACACACACACACACACACACACACACACACACACACACACACACACACACACACACACACACACACACACACACACACACACACACACACACACACACACACAGCTTTATATTAAATAGGGCCAAGGGGATTGAGAGAATAAGAACTGCCTCCGCTCTCAACATAAATCCTCTGAATGGTGATACAGAGCTACTATGTAGGAGGTTAGATACACCAGGGAGCTGAAGCATGTACGGACCGTTCACTCAGTGTGTATGTACACTGTAGGCTACTGTATATACAGTAGAATCACAATGCATTTGTACGTAAGCCTGTATTCACCAACCCCATGCACTTACTTTGTCATCAGCCGATCTTGTCCTGTCTGAAGGAGCATAGCATGCACACACACACACACACACACACACACACACACACACACACACACACACACACACACACACACACACACACACACACACACTCTACACCAGACAGACAGACACTAGCCACCAGACAACTGAAGGCTCTGAAGGCTCCCGCTTGACTTTGCCTCCAAGAGGAACACACAGATAGAGCTACACTGGGGAATTATGACCTCTATGACGCAAGCAGTCAAAGCAACAGGACTGTCTGGCATTTGGCCTTTCTCTGTTTAATTATCGGTGTGGAAGATCTCAAGCTGTTATGAGTAGAGACTAAAGGATATCGGGTAGGGGAGGTGTAATCTAAAACTACATATATTTAATATGTAATGATCTTGCAACCATCCCTTCGGTTTAACCAAGGAGATAAAATGAAGAGCCATTGCAGAGAAACTGAGGAAAACAACATATAGTAAATGGTGGAAAATGTATGTTTTTGGTGTGAAAGAGAGGGGATTTAGCTATGTGCTATCTCGGTTGTCTTGGAAACTGACTCGCATCCCTGCGTTGCCTCGTTTTTCCAAAAAAGAGTAAAAGAATGAGAGAGACTGAAGCATCCAAGAGAGAAAGAGAAAGAGAGAGAGAGAGAGAGCGAGAGAGAGAGAGAGAGAGAGCGAGAGAGAGAAAGAGAGAGAGAGAGAGATTACAAGATTCATGTCATTTGACAACAGTCATCAAAAGGTGTCTTAAATATTTTACGAGACAGTAAAACATGATGTTCTACGGGACAGTAAAACATATGGCTTCAGTACATCAAAGAAACAACAACAACACAATGGTTCTCCAGAGGGATGGCAGCCAAACACTTGTGTCATACAGTAATCCAAGTTATCCTGAAGGGGAGAGGGAGAGAGTGAGAAAGAGAGAAAGAGAGTGTGTCTAATTTAGCCCACTCTAGCCTGGGTAATAGATGTGCCACACAGAGAGCGGAGACACACACAAACTTCCACACGCACTCATGCACATGCCAGCACACACACTGACCTAGTGAAGGAAGTGGGACTGAGAGCAGAGACAGTGGGTTTGGCTGGAGGAAGACATTGTATGGGAAACCCTTCCTCTGGGATCACTTACCACCAAAGTGAGAGCAGTTCTTCCTGATTCTGCTGTACAGTAGATACAGTAGATACGGTAGATACGGACTACATACATACTGAGTGAAACGTCCATAACCTACACGGCCCAGCCAGCTCACACAAAGTGGGCCTGCTACTATGACCATGGAGAGGATTTACCTTCAAAGCCGAGTGGTCGTTCCCCGTCTCTCAATCCCCACGGCCCATATTTCTTACTACTGAGCCTACATGGAGAGTTCAGTGTGTGTGTGTGTGTGTGCGCGCGCATGTGAGAGAGAATGAGAGCCCAGGGAGGGGAGATTAAACAGTTCTAGGGGAGTGGGAGTCGGAGATGGCCATGTCATTATGAAATCACCCTTGTGCTAGAGTCAGAACCCCACAATGAGCCACTGGTTATTCAGTATACAGGGACCACTTTGCCCAGAGTGTGTCAGTCAACCAGGAAACTAATTATGACCATGGTGATCAATGTGATTTTACATGCGGTGCCAAATTGTCGACTTCTGGCTATATTTTGAAGGTCCTTGAATTGAGGCCAATTAGCAATGAATGGAAGAGTCGTGTATGTTTTTTTGGCTTAGATGAGGGGCTGTGTTTTGCCAGGCTGTCTTCACACTCTGTACACTCGCATTTACGCATGCACACACACACACACACACACACACACACACACACACACACACACACACACACACACACACACACACACACACACACACACACACACACATGCACGCACACTCCATTACTGCACATCCCATGCACTGTAAAAAAAAATTGTTGTTGTTTCAACTAATTATTAAGTAACTTCTTCCACAGCCTATTTTAGTTTTCGTTTAAAGTGTTACCTGAACTTAAGGTTTTTAGTTGGTCCAAACTTAGTTCAAACTTTAGAAAACTCAGTCAACTTAAAATGATGTGTTTGCTCAACTTGTCCAATACAGTATGTTAATTCAACTAGAAATGTATATTTGGGCATCTTAACTAAAAAGGTTGTCTGGAACACACAACCAGTGCTTTAAACAAACAATGTTTTCAACTTCCATATTTGACACACGCTGACCAGTGGAGGCTGCTGAGGGGAGGACGGCTCATAATAATGGCTGGAACGGAGCAAATGGAATGGCATCAAACACCTGGAGACCATGTGTTTGGTGTATTTGATACCATTCCACTGATTCTGCTCCAGTCAGTACCACGAGCCCGTCCTCCCCATTTAAGGTGCCACCAACCTCCTGTGACGCTGACGTACATGATTACATCGTGCATGTTCATTTATGCAGTAGTTATTATTCAACGTTCTCACCTGGGATTTGAACTGACAACCTCTTGATTCACGGCATTCCTATCTTCCTGCTACGCACCCATGGCTGTGTCAATTATTAGTTCATCTGATTATTCTCTCATCATTGATTTCATTTACTTATTTCAGAAATGTTTGTGTTTTCTGTAAAGTTGTCTAATGTTGGTGAGGGAATAATAATCTGTTTTAATGTTACTCCTTGATCACTGTGATAAATATAATATTTTTTCATGTGTACTTTTAACAGAGCTGAGGTTGAAGAGCAAAAATGTAGTGATACAGGTGAAATCTGTAAATTGACACAGAAATGGTGCTAGAAATAGCCCATATTAACATATGTAGCCTAAGAAACAAGGTCCATGAAGTCAATAACTTGCTTGTAACAGATGACTATTTAACTATCTCTAAAACTCACTTAGATAATACCTTTGATGATACAGTGGTACATGGTTATAACATCTACCGAAAAGACAGAAATTATAATATGTCTGAAATGCTTGATAATGTGTGTGATATCAGCAGAGAAGTATATTTTCTGGGTGATTTAAATATTGATTGGCTATCGTCAAGCTGCCCACTTAGGAAAAAACTTCAAACTGTAACCAGTACCTGCAACCTGGATCAGGTTGTCAGTCAAACTACCAGGGTAGTTACAAACAGCACAGGAATTAAATCATCAACATGTATTGATCACATCTTTACTAACGCTGCAGATATTTGCTTTAAAGCAGTATCCAAATCCATAGGATGTTGTGATCCCAATATAATAGCCATATCTAGGAAAACCAAAGTTCCAAAGGCTGGGCCTAATATTTACATTTACATTTACATTTAAGTCATTTAGCAGACGCTCTTATCCAGAGCGACTTACAAATTGGGTATATCAGTAATGTTCAGAATAGTACTTTAATATCATTGGAGATTGATGGTCTTTTTAATCCACTATCCAGAGTCAGGAACAGATGAAGTTAGGTCTGCTACTGTTCAATGATTAAATATGATTTATGGTGATGGGAAATAAAAAATACAACACTAAACTTCATCTAGTAATAGTTTTCCTTTGTTATTTATTCCAAGGTGTGTCTTTAACTTGTAAATGGATTGTGTGGAGGTGAGCTAGTGGTGTGGCTGATAGAATAGAATGAAAAGGGAGGAGAAGAGGAAGAGGGGAGGAGTGAAGGGCTGTTAAAGAAACCAGATGAGGAAGAGAAAGATATTCAGGGGAATTACTGTCTCTGTTCCAAATGGTTCCCTATTCCCTACGTAGTGCACTACAGTGCTTCTGACCAGGTCTAAAGTAGTGTTCTACGTAGGGAATAGGGTGTAGATTTATTAGAATATCATGCTTTAGTGTTTGTCACAAAACAATATTAGATCTCCACCCACCCACACATTGTTATGTTGTCAGGTTGTTCCTCTGTGTTCCTGATTGAAAATCCATTAACAATGAATCACAAACTAATGATATTCCAGTTGTGTTTAGACATCTTCATGTCTGACATCCCCCAGGTCTGTTCAGACCCATTGAACTGGGTCACATTGTAAATGGTGACTTGTATTGATAGTCCATACTGGACCTAACTGTGGTTAACCAGACTGGAGGGGTTCAGATCACAAATTCCCTCATCTCCAAAACTTTACCTGATGGTCTATAGTGTATAAGAGTTCATACAATAAGTTTTGTAGTGATTCCAATGTTGATGATGTAAAGAATATTTGCTGGTCTGTGGAGGGTAATGAGGAGCAACCAGACGCTGCACTTGACGCATTTATGAAGCTACTTATTCCAGTTACTAATAAGCACGCACCCATTAATAAAAGGACTGTAAAAACTGTTAAATCCCCTTGGATTGATGAGGAATTGAAACATTCTATGTTTGAGAGGGATGAGGCAAAAGGTTTGGCAATTAAGTCTGGCAGCCCAACTTATTGGCAAACGTACTGCAAATTAAGAAAGCATGTGACTAAATTAACTAAAAATTAACTACACTATGAAACAAAGATAAATTATATATAGAATGATAGTAAAAAAGCTTTGGGGCACCTTAAATGAAATTTTGGGAAAAAAAGCCAACTCGGCTACTTCATTCATTGAATCAGATGCCTCATTCATCACAAAGCCCACTGATATTGCAAACTACTTTAATGACTTTTTCATTGGCAAGATAAGCAAACTTAGGGATGACATGCCAGCAACAACCGCTGACTCTACACATCCAAGTATATCGGACCAAATTATGAAAGACAAGATTTGTACTTTTGAATTACGTAAAGGCAGTGTGGAAGACGTGAATACATTATTGTCTATCAACAATGACAAGCCACCGGGGTCTGACAATCTGGATGGAAAATTACTGAGGATAATAGCAGACGATATTGCCACTCCTCTTTGCCACATCTTCAATTTAAGCCTTTCTAGAGAGCGTGTGCCCTCAGGCCTGGAGGGAAGCTAAAGTCATTCCACTACCTAAGAATAGTAAAGCCTCCTTTACTGGCTCAAACAGCCGACCAATCAGCCTGTTACCAAACCTTAATAAACTTCTGGAGAAAATAGTGTTTGACCAGATACAATGCTATTTCACAGTAAACAAATTGACAACAGAATTTCAGCACGCTTATAGGGAAGTCACTCAACAAGCACAGCACTTACACAAATGACTGACGATTGGCTGAGAGAAATTGATGATAAAATGATTGTGGGGGCTGTCTTCTTAGACTTCAGTTCAGCTTTTGACACTATCGATCTTAGTCTGCTGCTGGAAAAACGTGTGTTATGGCTTTACACCCCCTGCTGTAATGTGGATAAAGAGTTACTTATCTAACAGAACACAGAGGGTGTTCTTTTAATGGAAGCCTCTCAAACATAATCCAGGTAGAAGCAGGAATTCCCCAGTGTAGCTGTTTTGGCCCCTTGCTTTTTTCAATCTTTACTAACGACATGCCACTGGCTTTGAGTAAAGCCAGTGTGTCTATGTATACGGATGACTCAACACTATACAAGTCAGCTACTACAGTGACTGAAATGACTGCAACAATCAACAAAGAGCTGCAGTTAGTTTCAGAGTGGGTGACAAGGAATAAGTTAGCCCTAAATATATCTAAAACTAAAAGCATTGTATTTGGAACAAAACACTCACTAAACCTCAACTAAGTCTTTGTAATGGCTGTCTTCGTAATGAGACCAAGGTGCAGCGGAGGATGTGTTCATCTTTAGAATTTTAATTGAAAAAAGAGAACACTACAAAAATAAACAAAAGACGACAGCAAAACAGTCCTGTCAGGAATACACTAAACAGAAAACAATCACCCACAAAAACCCAAAGGAAAACCAGGCTACTTATGTGTGACTCCCAATCGGCAACAACGAACTACAGCTGTGCCTGATTGGGAGCCACACACGGCCCAAAACAAAGAAATACAAAAACATAGAAAAATTAACATAGAACGCCCACCCAATGTAACACCCTGGCCTAACCAAAATAAAGAACAAAAACCCCTCTCTATGGCCAGGGCGTTACAGTCTTGTAATAAATAATGTGGAAATTGAGCAAGTTGAGATGACTAAACTGCTTGGAGTAACCCTGAATTGTAAACTGTCATGGTTAAAACATATTGATGCAACAGTAGCTAAGATTGGGAGAAGTCTGTCTATAATAAAGCAATGTTCTGCCTTCTTAGCAACACTATCAACAAGGCAGGTCCTACAGGCCGTAGTTTTGTCAAACCTGGACTATTCTTCAGTCGTGTGGTCAGGTGCCACAAAAAAGGACTCAGGAAAATTGCAATTGGCTCAGAACAGGGCAGCACGGCTGGCCCTTGGATGTACACAGAGAGCTAATATCAATACTATGCATCCAAATCTCTCCTGGCTTAAAGTGGAGGAGAGATTGACTTCATCACTACTTTTATTTATGAGAGGTATTGACATGTTGAATGCACCGAGCTGTCTGTCTAAACTACTGGCACACAGCTCGGACACCCATGCATACCCCACGAGACATACCACAAGAGGTCTCTTCACAGACCCCAAGTCCAGAACAGACTATGGGAGGCACACAGTACTACATAGAGCCATGACTACATGGAACTCTATTCCACATCAAGTAACTGACGCAAGCAGTAAAATTAGATTTAAAAAACAGATAAAAAAAACACATTATGGAACAGCGGGGACTGTGAAGTAACACAAACATTGGCACAGACGCACTATACATACACATGGATTTATTACTGTTGTCGTCGGATTTAGACCAAAATGCAGCGGGGAAATGTGCACATCTTCTTTATTATAATCGGACAAGAAGGGGAACCAAAATAAACACATACACAAAGAAAACACAACGACATGCTGGTAAGGCACAAGGCTATACACAGAACAATCTCCCACCAAGTACTCAACAAACACATACCTATATATAGGACTCTCAATCAGAGGCAACTAGAAAACACCTGTCTCCAATTGAGAGTCCAACCCCAATTAACAAAACATAGAAATACAAAAGACTAGACAGAACATAGAAATACACTAACATAGAACAGTGCCCAAAAAACCCCGGAATACATAAATCAAATACCCTACTAAATAAACCACCACCCCGAACCACATAAAACAAATACCCTCTGCCACGTCCTGACCAAACTACAATAACAAATAACCCCTATTACTGGTCAGGACGTGACAACTGTAGATATGTGGTAGTGGTGGAGTAGGGGCCAACACAGTGTGTTGTGAAATCTGTGAATGTATTGTAATGTTTTTATTGTCTAAACTGTCTTAATTTTGCTGGACCCCAGGAAGAGTAGCTGCTGCTTTGGCACATTTTAAGATGATGGAATTTTTGTAAAAAGTTGAGTAAACTAAAAAAGTTACTTTAAGGTTGCGTAAGTTAGAATTTTGTCAACATATGTACCCACATTTCTATTATACACAGAGTATACAAAACATTAAGAACACCTGCTCTGTCCAAGACGTAGACTGACCAGGTGAATCCAGGTGAAAGCTATGATCCCTTACTGATGGCACTTCAATCCACTTCAATCAGTGTAGTTGAAGGGGAGGAGACAGGTTAAAGAAAGATTTTTAAGCCTTGAGACAGTTGAGACATGGATTGTGTATGTGTGTATGGTAGTAGATGGTGTCAGGTGCACCGGTTTATGTCAAGAACTACAACGCTGCTCCATTGATTGCTTCTGTGGACAGGTGTCTTTTATACAGGTAACAAACTGAGATTAGGAGCACTCCCTTTAACAGTGTGCTCCTAATCTCAGCTCGTTACCTGTATAAAACACACCTGGGAGCCAGAAATCTTTCTGATTGAGAGGGGATCAAATACTTATTTCCCTCATTAAAATGCAAATCATTTTATAACATTTTTGACATGCATTTTTCTGGATGTTTTTGTTGTTATTCTGTCTCTCACTGTTCAAATAAACCTACCATTAAAATCATAGACTGATCATTTCTTTGTCAGTGGGCAAACGTACAAAATCAGCAGGGGATCAAATACTTTTTTCCCCCACTGTAATTAGTTGAAACAACTTGAATTTGTTTACAGTGTGTGGCTTAAAATGTTTTTTTTGCTTGTGGGGTTTATGAGTTGCACGTGCTGTAATCAATTATGTGTATAAACCCTAGACGACTGAAAGGGGCGCTGTATTGAAGGCATCGCATTTTGGTACTCCTCGTCCATAGTAAAAAAAAAGATGTTGGAAGCTATAAAATCCATGTATTAATGTCTGCATTCGTTTTTGACTAGTACATTCTATTACAAACACATTAATGCATATTTCTAAATCATATTATGTGAACTGAACATAAACATTTCATATTTATAAAACCTATTCCTTAAAGTATTTTTTAGAGAGCACTAGTTTGACTGTCCCCACTACAAAAAATAAATACAAAAATATTAATCTTGTCCTTGAAATTTTATTGAAGTACTGTAGAATTCCATTCATTCCTATGGAGGACTGCGCCTTCTGAGAAGTAGCAATATGGCGGCCGGTTGCTTCAAAGCCTCTATATTATATCGTGCCTGTTTGGCCCTGTCCTGGGGTTTCATCGGATGGGGCTACAGTGTCTCCCGACCCCTGTTGTCTCAGCCTCCAGTATTTATGCTGCAGTAGTTTATGTGTCGGGGGGCTAGGGTCAGTCTGTTATATCTGGAGTATTTCTCTTGTCTTATCCGGTGTCCTGTGTGAATGTAAGTATGCTCTCTCTAATTCTCTCTTTCTCTCTTTCTTTCTCTCTCTCGGAGGACCTGAGCCCTAGGACCATGCCTCAGGACTACCTGGCATGATGACTCCTTGTTGTCCCCAGTTCACCTGGCCGTGCTGCTGCTCCAGTTTCAACTGTTCTGCCTGTGGCTATGGAACCCTGACCTGTTCACCGGACGTGCTTGTTGCACCCTCGACAACTACTATGATTATTATTATTTGACCATGCTGGTCATTTAAGAACATTTTAACATCTTGACCATGTTCTGTTATAATATCCACCCTGCACAGCCAGAAGAGGACTGGCCACCCCTCATAGCCTGGTTCCTCTCTAGGTTTCTTCCTAGGTTTTTGGCCTTTCTAGGGAGTTTTTCCTAGGGAGTTTTTCCTAGCCACTGTGGTTCTTTCACATGCATTGCTTGCTGTTTGGGGTTTTAGGTTGGGTTTCTGTACAGCACTTTGAGATATCAGCTGCTGTACAAAGGGCTATATAAATACATTTGATTTGATTTGATTTGACACTATTACTGAACGTTGTGGCTACTTCGCGTGATGTATTGTTGTCTCTACCTTCTTGCCTTTGTGCTGATGTCTGTGCTTGTACCGTGTTTTGTGCTTCTACCATTTTGTGCTGCTGCCATGTTGTGTTGCTACCATGTTGTTGTCATGTTGTGTTGCTACCATGTTGTGTTTTCATGTGTTGCTGCCATGCTATGTTGTTGTTGTTGTCTTAGGTCTCTCTTTATGTAGTGTTGTGGTATCTCTCTTGTCGTGATGTGTGTTTTGTCCTATATTTTTTATTGTTAATCACCCGTCCCCACAGGAGGCCTTTTGCCTTTTGGAAGCTCTAATAGAAGCTGACACGTCTCTTCTCCTAACTGATGGAAAGCACTCTCCTTTCTTCTTCTACCCCTCATTTTCCCCCCTCTTCCTTTCTTCTCTGAAACAGAAGAGACCTGATTTCCCCTGCTGTCTCTTTCTTATTCTCTCTCTCTTTCTTATTCTCTCTCTATCTCTCTCGCTCTCGCTCTCTCTATCTCTCTCTATTTATCTCTCTCTACCCGTCAGACTGACTCTTTGACTCTATGCTAGACAGCTGAGGTAGAACTTTCTGGCCCTTATATTAGCCTGTGTGAGAGGGAAATACCACAGTAACCCGCCCTTATTCTGGTCTTTTACATTTCCTCCTCGGGAGGACAAAATAAACTATGATATTCTATATTACAGTTGACGTATTCAATACAGCATAAACCTGAGAGCAGCTTGAGATTCAGGCCTTGGGGTTTGCTAATATATATAACATTCTACATCACCGCCACAATACTACTGCACATTGCGGCAGGGGACATCGATTAGTGAGTGTCACACTATGTGAACAAAGTCAGTCAAATCATTTCACGGGGAAACAAACTGCAAGGGAAAAAATATATTGCAAAGACGTTATGACACAGCTAAGTGTTGGTATGGCTGCAGGCTGTGTAGCCTTTACATTTTCTGTAATAGGTAAGTAATGATGCATATGAATTGTTGAGAGAGAACAGCCATTGATTGTAGTTGGAGGCGTTTTGTCATTGTGGCATTGAGATCTGTCTGTGGACCCTGCTTAGTTTTCTCATAGGTTTCTTCATATAGGAAGAGAAGCAGTATTTAGGGATGGAATTATGTGGATTGTTGGTTTATTATGTATGCTATGAAATCTTCTCTCCGTTGAAAACAGGAGAACCATATTGTCAATATAGTGTGTTCAACATCAAAGCAAATCTTATGTCTTGTAACAGCCTCAAAGCAGACATACAAAACACACACACACACACACGCAAACACACACAATCCTCTCTGTAGCGCTGTGAGTAACTCTGAAAATACCATCAAATTGTGTGGCCTGGTGTAATGTTGTGGTTCTGTCTCCTCTCTGTTGTTCACTCCCTTTTCAATCAAGACCAATGATAGTGTAACGACTGTCGTCTAATGGGGCGTGTGACGTGCTCATATTTACTTTTATTTAACTCAAAATCAAACAAACAACAAAACGACCGTAAACAGTCCCGTCAGGTGCAACATACACAAAACAGGAAACAACCACCCACAAAACACAGGAAAAAACACACCTACTAAATAGGACCTTCAATTAGAGGCATCGAGGAACAGCTGCCTCCAATTGAAGGTCAACCCAAGAAACTAAACATAGAAATAGACACGCTAGAATAAACCTAGAAATATACTAACATAGAACATAAACCAAAAACCCCGAAACACATAAAACAAACATCCCCTGCCACGCCCTGACCAAACTACAATAACAAATAACCCCCTTTGCTGGTCAGGACGTGACAGATAGAAGGAACACAGCTCCTTTCTCTCTCTCTCTCTCACTCACTCACTCACTCGCTCTCTTTCCCCTCCCTCTACCTCTTTCTCTTTTACTCCTCCTCTTTATCCTTTGTCTCTCTCTATCTCTCCCACGCTCTCTGTCTTCTCCCTCACTTTCTTCTCTCTCTCTCTCTTTCTCTATCTCCCCTCCTGTTAATCTCAGATAGAATGTAGGATTCTCCTCACATCCTCAGTTCTCTCTCCCTCCCTCTTTCTCTCCTTTCCTCTTTCCCTCGCTCTAACAGCATGGTGTATGACTGCAGCAAGCCACGGTTCCCAGTCCCTCTCCAAACTACCTGCAGCACACACACGCACACAGACTGCGTTTTGAGACATCAGCCTAACTCAGCAAAAAACGAAACAGCCCTTTTTCAGGTCCTTGTCTTTCAAACATAATTCGTAAAACTCCAAATAACTTCACAGATCTTCATTGTAAAGGGTATAAACACTGTTTCCCATGCTTGTTCAATGAACCATAAACAATTAATGAACATGCACTTGTGGAACGGTCGTTAAGACACTAACAGCTTAAGGATGGTAGGAAATTAAGGTCACAGTTATGAAAACTTAGGACACTAAAGAGGCCTTTGTATTGACTCTAACACCGAAAGAAAGAGGCCCAGTGTCCCTGCTCATCTATGTGAACGTGCCTTAGGCATACTGCAAGGAGGCATGAGGACTGCAGATGTGGCCAGGGCAATAGATTGCAATGTCCGTACTGTGAGACACCTAAGACAGCGTTACAGGGAGACATGACGGACAGCTGATCGTCCTTGCAGTGGCAGACCACGTGTAACAACACGTGCACAGGATCGGTACATCCGAACATCACACCTGCAGGACAGGTACAGGATGGCAACAACAGCTGCCCAAGTTACACCAGGAACACACAATCCCTCCATCAGTGCTCAGACTGTCCGCAATAGGCTGAGAGAGGCTGGACTGAGGGCTTGTAGGCCTGTTGTAAGGCAGGTCCTCACCAGACATCACCGGCAACAACGTCGCCTATGGGCACAAACCCATCGTCGCTGGACCAGACAGGACTGGCAAAAAGTACTCTTCACTGACGAGTCGCGGTTTTGTCTCCCCAGGGGTGATGGTCGGATTTGCGTTTATCATCGAAGGAATGAGCGTTACACCTAGGCCTGTACTCTGGAGCGGGATCGACTTGGAGGTGGAGGGTCCGTCATGGTCTGGGGCAGTGTCTCACAGCATCATCGGACTGAGCTTGTTGTCATTGCAGGCAATCTCAACGCTGTGCGTTACAGGGAAGACATCCTCCTCTCTCATGTGGTACCCTTCCCACAGGCTCATCCTGACATGACCCTCCAGCATGACAATGCCACCAGCCATACTACGCATTCTGTGCGTGATTTCCTGATAGACAGGAATGCCAGTGTTCTGCCATGGCCAGTGAAGAGCCTGGATCTCAATCCCATTGAGCACGTCTGGGACATGTTGGATCGGAGAGTGAGGACTCGGGCCATTCCCCCCAGAAATGTCCGGGAACTTGCAGGTGCCTTGGTGGAAGAGGGGGTACCATCTCACAGTCAGATCTGTCAAATCTTGTCCAGTCCCTGAGGAGGTGATGCACTGCAGTACTTAATGCAGCTGGTGGCCACACCAGATACTGACTGTTACTTTTGATTTTGACCCTCCCCTTTGTTCAGGGACACATTATTCAATTTCTGTTAGTCACATGTCTGTGGAACTTGTTCAGTTTATGTCTCAGTTGTTGAATCTTATGTTCATACAAATATTTACACATGTTAATTTTTCTGAAAGTAAACGCAGTTGACAGTGAGAGGACGTTTCTTTTTTGTTGAGTTTATGTGCAGTGCAGCCTCAAACAACACAACACTCAACCCGTATGATTGAGCACGTCTGGCACAAATTCAGTTTTTTTGGTCAAAACCAGGGTTAGAACCAAAAATTATTTTCCAATAATTGTGTTATGAACAGAATGATTATTTTTTTCATTCCTTTCCACTGTTCCTACCAGCAAAATGAAATTCTGAACCGGTTCGAACCAAAAGAAAGTAACGGTTTACATCCTTTCTGTTCTTTTTTACATTTAATTAGACATTAAATTACTTCAAAAATCAGTTTGGAGAGAGCAGCTTGCTATGGAGTGGGCAAGCTATTGTTTACATGCGTTGGACAAACAAGTGTAGGGTGCGAGATGCGACTGAAGTTTTGCAGGTGGGGAGCGAGCCAGAGATGATGGAGGAGGAGGCTTGGCTTGAAGCATTGGGCATATTGTTATCACATGCATTATCTGAATTAGGCCCATACAATTATACTTACGGAGGAGTGACTTCTATGAAGGAACTTTGAATGTCTTTGAACTTCTGAGAGTCGGCTTAAAGGTCGACTTTGGACATGAAAAACTCTGCCCCTTTCTACATTTTCAAACAGAAATGGCGCTTCTGTAGCCAAATATCATATTCATCCACT
This sequence comes from Salmo salar, assembly GCF_965601325.2. Taxonomy (NCBI): domain Eukaryota; kingdom Metazoa; phylum Chordata; class Actinopteri; order Salmoniformes; family Salmonidae; genus Salmo; species Salmo salar. Next base: position 53,422,461 of record NC_138307.1, read on the forward strand.
GTTTTATAAGTACTAAATGACCTTGTATGATGGTGCATTGATCAGTTATATACTGAACAAAAACATAAATGCAACATGTAACAATTTCAGACATTTTACTGAGTTACAATTCATATAAGGAAATCAGTCAATTTAAATAATCTATGGATTTCATATGACTGGGCAGGGGCGCAGCCTTGGGATGCATAGGCCCACCCACAATGAGGAGCCATGCCCAGCCAATCAGAATGAGTTTTTCCCCACAAAAGGGCTGTATTACAGACAGAAATACTCCTTATTTCAGTTCATGAAACATGGGACCAACATTTTACATGTTGCGTTTACATTTTTGTTCAGTGTACATTTTAAATACGTTCTTTTTTCATTTTTTTCCCAAAGTCGACTTTAATGTTGGACCAGAGCTAGCTAGCTAGTTAGCGGCACCAGAATTAAAATAAAAACCTTTTTGTAGTCAGCACGCTACAGTAGCCTATGCTTCGTTAGGGAGGGGCAAGTACACACACAAACACTGGCAAAGATTTTAAGGAAGGCAGGCAGACACTGAAATAAGTTTCTGAATGACCGAGAGGACTATGCATAGGCACTTTATTGCGTTTTTTTGTGGGACTCTGGAAAATAACCGGAACATAAACCATAATTAACCGGTTCCCATGCTTTTTTTATTTAACCAGGCAAGTCAGTTAAGAACAAATTCTTATTTACAATGACGGCCTAGGAACAGTGGGTTAACTGCCTTGTTCAGGGGCAGAATGACAGATTTTTACCTTGTCAGCTCAGGGATTCAATCCTGCAACCTTTTGGTTACTGGCCCAACGCTCTAACCACTAGGCTACCTGCCGGCCCTCTTTTAAAATAACGGTTCCGGAACAGTATAGATCACTTTCGTTCCCGGTTCTAATTCTGTTCCTCAAAACATTTTGTTATTTTCTAGTTTTCGGTTCTGTTCCCTTTACCGGTTACAACCCCTGGTCAAAACATTCACCGGCAGATGGGGTTGCTCACTGCTCATGCTAGCTTTGCCTTGACTATATTCCACAAAGTCACTCACTAACAGATCTGAGAAGTACCAAGTCAACGTCTGATATTGCTGCTCATTACGCTATACTGTATAGTCTACAATGAACCTTCATCACACCTTGAGACCTATCTGTCCTTTACCATGCTGATGTATGTATATTGTATCCCACACACACTGACACACACCCACATTCTTCTCCCTGCAGTGAAGCCAGTGCTTCTCTTCACTTCAGTGGCTCTGTTCAAAATGAGCACTGTGCTGAGGGAATAAACACACACACACACACACACACACACACACACACTCACACAAACACACACCCACACAATCTTCTTAAGGATTGGACCCTTTTTTTCAATTTTCACCTAAAATGACATACCCATATCTAACTGCCTGCAGCTCAGGACCTGAAGCAAGGATATGCATATTCTTGATAACATTTGAAAGGAAACACTTTGAAGTTTGTGGAAATGTGAAAAGAATGTAGGAGAATATAACACATTAGATCTGGTAAAAGATAATACAAAGAAAAAAACATACATTTTTTTGTATTTTTTTGTACCATCATCGTATTATTCCAGCCCAGGTGCAATTTAGATTGTTGGCCACTAGATGGAAGCAGTATATGTGAAAAGTTTTAGACTGATCCAATGAACCATTGCATTTCTGTTCAAAATGTTGTGCCAAGACTGCCCAAATGTGCCTAATTGGTTTATTAATAACTTTTCAAGTTCATAACTGTGCACTCTCCTCAAACAATAGCATGGTATTATTTTTCTGTAATATCTACTGTAAATTGGACAGTGCAGTTAGAGTAACAAGAATTTAAGCTTTCTGCAAATATCAGATATGTTTATGTCCTGGGAAATGTTCTTGTTACTTACATCCTCATGCTAATTGCATTAGCCTACGTTAGCTCAACCCTAACACTAATTCTAAACTTAAACCTAAACCCCCTAGAAATAGCATTTGACCTTGTTGTAACATGGGTCATCTAAAGGACATGGGTCGTCTAAAGGACCAAGGCGCAGCATGTATAGTGCACATATTTGACTTTTAATGAAGACACTTGAACAAAACAACAAAATGACCGACAACAGTTCCATAAGGTACACTTTGACAAAACGGAAAACAACTACCCACACCCACACATGAAAACAGGCTGCATAAGTATGGCTTCCAATCAGAGGCAGCTGTCTATCGTTGTCTCTGATTGGAAGCCATACTTAAGCAGCCTGTTTTTCATGTGTGGGTGTGGGTAGTTGTTTTCCGTTTTGTCAAAGTGTACCTTACGGAACTGTTGTCGGTTGTTTTGTTCAAGTGTCTTCATTAAAAGTCAAATATGAGCACTATACACGCTGCGCCTTGGTCTCCTTTAGACGACCCATGTCCTTTAGACCCATGATACAACAAGGTCAAATGCTATTTCTAGGGGGTTTAGGTTTAAGTTTAGAATTACTGGATCAAGCAGCGTGCCCGGGCAGAAATGGACACCTGGTCACATACGGAGTGGATGGAGAGGAGGAACTGGACTTGGGGCCAGGTAATCGATAGATATCGGAGCCTACCTGGGAAAAACGAGAGGCAGCGGGTAGTTTGGCTGGGCCAGGGGTGAGGCCTGAGTCAACTACCCGTGCTTTTTGTGGTAAGCATGTGCCTGCCTCTAACACTCTCTCCCCAGTGCGCCTCCATAGCACAGTACGTCCTGTGCCTGCTCCTCGCGCTCTCTCTCCAGCGCGCCTCCAGAATCCAGTACGTCCTGTGCCTGTTCTTCTCACTCTCCCTCCAGTGCGCATCCATAACCCAGTACGGCCGGTGCCTGCTTTGAGCATTCGGTCCTCAGTGCGTCTCCCCAGTCCGGTGAGACCGGTTCCTGCTCCACGTACAAAGCCTCCAGTGATAATTGATGGTCCGACACCTGTAGAGATGATCCATGGCACTAAGCCTCCAGTGATGATCCATGGCCGGGAGCCTGTAGGGATATTCCATGGCACGAAGCCTGAAGAGGTAATCCCTGGCCCGGAACCTGAAGAAATAATCCTTGGCAAAAAGCCTGGAGGGATTATAAATGGTCCGGAGCCTGTAGGGTTTAACCATGGCAGGAAGCCTGTAGGAATAATCCATGACCCGGCACCTGTAGCGATAATCCATGGTAAGAAGCCTTCAGTGATGATCCTTGGCGCAGAACCTGTAGAGATGATCCATGGCATGGAGCCAGCAGCAACCGTCATTAGTCCGGAACCTATGATGACGCCTCCCAGTCCGGAGCCTCCGGCGATGCTTTTCCGTCCGGAGCCTCCAGCGACGCTTTTCAGTCCGGAGCCTCCAGCGATGGTCCGCAGCCCAGAGCCTTCAGCGGCGGTCCGCAGCCCGGAGCCTTCAGCGGCAGTCCGCAGCCCAGAGCCTTCAGCGGCGGTCCGCAGCCCGGAGCCTTCAGCGGCGGCCTGCAGCCCAGATCCTCCAGCGGAGGCCTGTAGGTCAGAACCTCCAGTGGTGGTTTACAGCACAGAGCTTCCGGTAATAATCTACAGTCCGATCCACAGGCCAGTGTTACAGAAGCGGAGGGATCTGCGGGCGGAACGGGGGTTACGCCCTGAGCCGGAGCCACCTCCGTCGCTGTAGGATCGGAGGGAGAGGAAGGTTCTGGGTGGAGCACATGAGCCGCCATAGACTTTTGTCACCCTCCTTGCCCTCCCTTTGTGTTTGGGGTTGTTTTTGTTGGGTTTTGTTTGGGTGCAGTCTGAGTCTGCACCTTTGGGGGGGGGTACTGTCACGTCCTGACCCTTGTAAGAGGTAATTTTCCATAGTGGAGTGGTCAGGGTGTGACAGGTGGGTGTTTTGGGTGGTTTTGGTATTCTGTTTCTATGTGGGGTCTTCTAGATTTCTATTTCTATGTTTTTGTTTTCTATGTTTTGGCCAGGTATGGTTTCCAATCAGAGGCAGCTGTCTATCGTTGTCTCTGATTGGAAGCCATACTTAGGCAGCCTGTTTTTCATGTGTGGGTGTGGGTAGTTGTTTTCCGTTTTCTCAGTGTACCTTACGGAATTGTTTGTCGGTTGTTTTGTTCAAGCATCTTCATTAAAAGTCAAATGTGAGCACTGTACACGTTGCGCCTTGGTCTCCTTTAGACGACCCACATTACACTTGTGGGGACTTAGAAAATGTCCCTAGTTGGTTACATTTTTGTTTGTTTACTACTCTTGTGGGAGTTCCACATACACATCCATAAAAATACACACATAAACACACACGCACGCTCGTACACACACATACACACAGAATGGGGAGCAAATAGATAAATTAACCATCAATGATTCAATGGCGACCACATCATTAAAAACACATACACACTAACCGGCAGAGTTTTGTTGCTACACTAAATCTGCCCTTAGTTGCTTTGAAATAGAAGTTCACTACATCCAAACTACTTAGTGATAAATGATCATATCTAAATCTGAAAAGTCATAGACTACAAACAGATCACTCTAGAGTCAGATGTTAAAAGAATGTGTCATTTAGCCTGTAAAAAAATAAAAAAATGTTTAAAGTGAGAATCATGCATGTCTGATGCCGAAAAAGAAAGCCTACTTCACCCATATTTAATTTAATTTTGCAAAAAAAGTAGTGTAGTTAGCTACCCCGCTACATGGCAAAAAACATACTGAAAACAGGTAGGTACACTACGGTGTGTGTGTGTGTGTGTGTGTGTGTGTGTGTGTGTGTGTGTGTGTGTGTGTGTGTGTGTGTGTGTGTTGGATTTGATGAGATGAGGACTGAGCTCAGTCCTATGTGAGCCTTACAGTACAGCTAATTACTGACTCTGGTTCCAACTCACTGACTGTCTGCATTTCTCTCACTCGCTAAGTCTCTCTTTCTCGCTACACCTCTCTCTCTCTCTGTACAGTCCTCTATCTTTCTCTCTCTCTCTTTCCATCTCTTTCTGTCTCTCTTTCTCTCTTTGAATCCCAAGTCCCAACTCCCCAGTTATCCTTTTTAGGTCAAACTAAACTAAATATACTCACATGTCACCAAATAATTGATTAAAACACACTATTTTTCATTGTCTGTCACCTCAGATGTGTATCTTGACCTGTGTGCACTTATGTTATAAACTTTCATTCATAGGCTAGGTTGTAGCAACCTCATGATGGGTATAGGGGAAATGTGAGTATCATGCAGTAGCCTAAACCTATCAATGTTCCATTGAACTGGGTGAATGGAATATGAATGACAGTCATCCAATATGCTGTAATAGAAATAAGGCCATGCTCATGAAAATAAGTTGTCCTCCCTCATCTTAAACGGCACTGACTGCCACTGCAAGTGAGTTAGGGGAGAGAGAGAGAGCGAGAGAGAGAGAGAGAGAGCTTCTGTCCAGTCTTCTTCCCCAATGAAACATTTCTGCATCTCCAGGGAGTTCCAAGGGACTGAAAGCTCCTAAGTCTCGTAATTATTGCAGAACTCAAGATTTCTCTGCACAAATGCCTCTTCTATATCTGAGAACACATACACGGACACACACAGAGGTTTTAGGGCCATCATAGAAGACACACTCTGGCGCAGAGCGGGCCGTTGTCTGGAGAAGACTTTAATAAGATGAGAGTGCATTACCCTGCTCTCGCTCTCCAGCCTCGTCTCAGAGCAAAACGTATTATATTTTACAAAAATACGTACCACTCCATTTAGTATGATATGTTACTTTACGATAGGTTACATTATTTTACCCATTTAGTATGATCTATTACATTCGGCTGTTTTAGTATGATATGTTACGTTTGGTATGGTTATATAAGACAATAGAATACTTAAGGCAAAAACTAAAAAGGGTGGTTGGTTGCACATGGCGTATACTGTTACCAACCCAAAGGTTGCATCTTTGAATCTCATCACTGACAACTTAATTAATAACTTTCCAACTACCGTAATTTCCGCACTATTCAGCGCACCTGAATATAAGCCGCACCCACTGAATTTAAAAAAAAATCATTATTTTGAACATAAATAAGCCGCACATGTCTATAAGCCGCAGGTGCCTACCAGTACATTGAAACAAATTAACTTTACACAGGCGTTAACGAAACACGGCTTGTAACAAAAATAAATAGGCTTTAAGGAAACACGGCTTGTAACAAAAAAAGTATAATTAGCAGTAAGCTTTAGTTGTCTTTTTGCACTGAGTCAATTCCTAACGCTGCTGTTTCCAACGTCTTATCATCGACTCATTAAGACCAAGCTCCTGTGCAGCAGCTCTATTTCCTTTTCCAACAGCCAGATCAATCGCCTTCAACTTGAAAGCTGCATCATATGCATTTCTCCGTGTCTTTGCCATGATGAGGGTGACCAAATGACTACCGTAATCAGAATGATGGGAAGTTTGAGAGCGCTCGATTTAATCTAAACAGTAAACAAAAAAGTTGTTTGACCTTAACCCGTTCGGCAATTTCATTGGTCTAATGAAAGCTTCATGCCGCCAAAAAACTGAGCACGTCACAGAATGTGTTTTTTTGGAGAAAAAAAAATTGAAAGCGGGAAAAATCCATATATTAGCCGCGTCATTGTTTAAGCCGTGAGGTTCAAAGCGTGGGAAAAAAGTTGCGGCTTATAGTCCGGAAATTACGGTACTTACTACTTTTTAGCTACTATGCAACTACTTAGCGTGTTAGCTAACACTTCTCCTAACCTTAACCTTAACCCCTAACCTATTGTAGCATATCATACTAAAGCAGTCTAATGTAGCATAAAGCAGTCGAAGGTAATATATCACAAAACAGGTCAAAGCAAACTGGTGCAATCAAGATGTAGGACACTATACATCCTACAATTCGTAATATATTGTGTGACTGCTATTACATTTGTAGGCCAATGCAATTTAACCTGAATTAAAGTAACATATCATACTAAATGGAGTGGCACGGATTAGACAAAAATATCATATGTTTTGCTCTGAGACCAGGTTGCTCTCTCTCTCCCAGTAAGACAGTATCATGTGATAACACAAGTACTCTACTCTTCTAACCTATTTCTCTCTCTCTCTCTCTCTCTCTGGCCTCACCAATTACCATCCTTTTACTATGCACTTTTCAGAATTAATATATCTACTACATGGAGGAGAAGGAGAGAGAGACTAAGAGATGAGAGACTGTCTCTCATTCACTGTGCTATCTATCCCTCCTTAGACAAGGGACAGAAGGGTTGAGAAAGAGAGAACTCCCTTGAGAAGCCTGTACATCCTCCCTAGGTCAATGCAATCTATTTGTGAATCTGCGGGCCTGGTGATAGGACATCTGCTCCTTTCTGCATCGATTAGTTTGCCTGGTCAGATAAAACTGGACGATGACGTAACAGTGAGGACAAATAAATAATGTGGGATCATGTAGCAGGTATCAGGGAGGGTCATACATAATGTAGCATTTAACTAACAGGTGGAGTGTCAGGAAGGAGTGGATGGAGGGCCATACAGACAAGATGCAGAGCGGAGGAGCAGGAAGAAGAGAGCGAGAGAGCAGAGGAGGGCCATACAGACAAGATACAGCACAGAGGAACGAGGAGAGGAGAGTAGAGGATAGGATAGGAGAGAGGAGCGCAGATGAGAAGCTTCTGCTAAAGATATTCCCTCCAGTCCCGACTAGTCCAAGTGATTAATGGCATTCTCTTTCTCTCTTTCTCTCTCTCTTCTCTTTTTTAGCATAGTGGACACTGCCTCTCTGAGAGTAGTTAGAGTGAGCTATGGTGGTTTGGTGTGCAAGGCTGCCATCTAGAGGTGCAGTCATTGTAAGAACACCATTGTTATTCAGGACCATCTCTCTCTCCAAAATATCCTCCCAGAATTTTAGATGTATCGCTTTGGATGGAGTGGGAACATCCATCTCCTACTTTACCCACCCATCCACACACACACACACACACACACACACACGCACACACACACGCACACACCCTCCCCCATGCATCCTTAACAGAAGAAATACTCCCCCCTCCACTCTCGCTCTGAAATATAAATGAATACACTTCCCACATTGCTTTTCCCAAAACTTTTCTATTTCCTCTCTCTACTTTATTATGTGTTTCCAGACAAAGTCCCTAAGTAGGAAGTAGCTCCCAAAGTTCCTGTGGGGTTCTGGAAATCAGCTCTGTGTAACATGAATAGTAACTTCATTTCCTGGACGTGGGTTGTAGTGTTTTCTTATAGATGCGAGAGGCAGAGTAGAATTCATTTGAATTGGGGTAGAAGTGCTCCATAAACAGTGGCCTTCTTCCTAATGACCACATGGAGGTGCTATAAAACCCCACCTCAGTCAGGTCATAACTGCAGAGCCTATCACTGGATAGAGGGTGCATCTCAATAGTCTGACGTGATTTCCTTCCCTCGCTCTCCTTGTCTCCCCTTCGCCGCTTCTTGTTATGCATTGAAGGAGACATAATAGATGACAGCAGCATAGCCATGTTTACCTATCAGGTGTTTGCCCCCAACAGAACAGATCTTCCATATGGGTGCAGAGGAATGAGAGGAGACGAGGAGAGGTGGAGAGGAAGCCAATTCAGACTATTGATATGCAGCCAGAGTTCACCAAAAGGCCACACACTATTCCGTAGATAGATAGTGTTATCAAGTCAGCTAATTGCGTATCGTAAACACATGAGCCAAAACGCTATTATGATCAATGAACACATTGATCTTTTCTGGGCTTTTATAGTAGCCCCAGTCTCATTATGATGTATCATTAATTTGAACTCATTTTGCAATCAAACGCAAGGACAACTCCGAAAATGGAATATCATTTTGGGGATGTTTCTGAGTTTGGCAAAGAGGTTTAGCTGGCTTACTCTGGTTGCTAAACCGCTTTCTGATGTAGCCAACTTTGTGGCATGTCAACAACAAAGAATTTGTCCAGAGCAGAAACAGAATGCTACCTTTTATAGCTCAGCTACACTCTTGAGTGTTATTTAAATTATACATTCATAATCTTCAAAGTTTCTCGACATTGAATGAGAACAGTCAGCTGTCAAGGTAAAGGAGTTTATGGCAGTGTGTGAGTTGCACAGTAAACCTGCTCCTCCTTCTATTGATCCTAATGATCCACTGCATTGGCCTACAGATCCTATCTGTCTTTACCTGGGGACACAGTTATGACACCTGATA